>NW_026115061.1:1675153-1885037 GCF_025201925.1 Gopherus flavomarginatus | reverse complement strand
AATCTCCATGCTCTAGGGTCCCATGGGGGCTTAGAGGGTTCGTGGGGGGCACATATTCCTACATCCAGGCTGTAGGGTTACCAGGGGGGCTTAGGGGGTTAGTGGGGGGCAAAGATACCTACGTCCAGGCTGGAGGCATCCTGGGAGTCTTAGGGGATTTGTGGGGGCCAAAGACACCTATGATGTCCAGGCTGTAGGGGTACCAGTGGGTTTTAGGGGTTCGAGTGGGCACAGATACGTATGTCCAGGCTGTATCGTTCCCAGGGGGGGTTAGAGGTTTCGTGAGGGGCACAGATATCTACGTCCAGATTGTAGATGTCCCGGGAGGCGGTAGTTAGTGGGGTTGTGGGAGTGCAAATACCTATGTCCAGGCTGTAATGGTTCCTGGGGGCTTAGAGGGTTTCTGAGGGGCACATTTACCTACGTGCACACTGGAGTGTCGCAAGGGGCTTATGGAGTCTATATGGGGTACAGATACCAATGTTCTGGCTGTATAGGTCCCTCGGGGGCTTAGGGGGTTTGTGGGGGGCACAGATACCTAAGTTCAGGCTGGAGGGATCTCTGAGTGTCTTAGGTGTTTGGTGGGAGGCACAGATACCTACGTCCAGGTTGCAGGGGTCTCGGAGGGGCTTAGGGTCTGTCACGGATTTTTGGGGAGTCCGGTCCTGCACCCCTCTTCCTGGGACTCACAGTGACTCTCAGCCAGCCAGTAAAACAGAAGGTTTATTGGACAACAGGAGCGAAGGATACAGCAGAGCTTGGAGGCAGAAGCAGGTCCCCACAATCAAGTCCTTCTAGGGGTTCAGGAAACATAGTTCCCAGTTTGGGAATCCCTGAATTCCAACCACCAAGACCAAAACCGAAACTGAACTAACCCAACTCCCTCCAGCTGGCCATTTCCTGTGTCCAGCTTCCCGGGCATAGGTGCTGACCTCTCCCCCCGCCTAGCTCAGGTTACAGGCTGAGCACGTGTCCGGTCCTAAAGTCACCCCCTGCTCTCCCATCCCCCACACAGACAGTCCCTACTCCATCACAGTAATGCACAGAGCATTTCCCGCATGGAGCCACAGTGACACCGTGTGGCCATTGACGCCTTGTGACCACACCAGGTAATGGACAGTGCATTTCCTGCTTGGAGCAACAGTGACACCATGTGGCCATGCAGGGAAATGCACAGAGCATTTCCTGGATGGAGCAACAGTGATTCCATGTGGCCACGCAGAGTAATGCACAGAGCATTTCTCTCATAGAGGAACAGTGACAACATATGGCCATGCAAGGTAATGCACAGAGCATCACGCCTATGTAGAGGCTGTAGAGATCCCTGGGGGGCTTAGGGGTCGTGGGGGGCACAGATAGCTACGTCCAGGCTGGAGACATTCTGGTGGGCATTAGGGGCTTCATGAGGGGCACAAATATCTACGTCAGGGCTGGAGAGGTCCCTGGATGGCTTAGGGGGTTGTGGTGAGCATAGATACATACGTCCAGGCTGTAGTGGTCCCTGGGGGTTTAAGGAGTTGGTAAGGGTCACAGAAACCTACGTATGGTCTGGAGAGGTCTCTGGGGGACTTAAGGGTTTGTGGTTGCGCAGATACCTACGTACCGGTTGGAGGGGGCCCTGGGTAGCTTAGGGGGTTTGCGTGGCGTACACATAGCTGTAACCAGGCTGGTGGGGGCCCTATGGGTCTTAGAAGGCTGGTGGGGGGCAGAGATACCTATGTAGGGACTGGAGAAGTCCTGGGGAGGGCTTTGGGGGTTCCTGGAAGTCACAAATATCTACGTCCAGGTTGGAGGAGTTCTGGGGGTATTAGGGAGTTGTGCGGGAGCACAAATACCTATATCGAGGCTGTAGGGGTCCTGGGGTTGCTTTGGGGAATTTTGGGGTACAGATACCTACTTCCATGCTGTAGGGGTCGCTGGGAGGATCAGTGGGTTCGTGAGGGTGCACAGATATCTACGTCCGGTCTATAGGGATCCTGGGGGGGTCTTAGGGGTTTGTAAGGGGCACAGATACATTCATCCAGGCAAGAGTGGCCCTAGGGACCTGAGGGGGTTCATGCTGGGCACAGATACCTGCGTCTAGGCTGGAGGGGTTTTGGGGGTCTTAGGAGGGTTGTGTGGGCACAGATACCTATGTCGATGCTGGAGGGGTCCTGTCATGTCTTAGCGGATTCGTGGGGTCAGAGATACCTGCATCTAGGCTGGAGGGGTTCCGGGGGGATTAGGTGTGTTTGGGGGGGGAACAGATACCTACATCCTGATGGTAGGTGGCCCTGGGTAGCTTAGGCGGTTTTTGTCGGTCACAGATACAAACATCCATGCTGTAGGGGTCCCGAGGTACTTTGTTGGGCTCTAGGGGTCACAGATACCTACCTACAGTCTGGAAGGTTCCTGTGGGTATTAAGGGGTGTGTGGGGCATACAGATGCCTACATCTGGGCTTGTGGGTTCCCTGGGGGGCTTAGAGGTTTGTGGAGAGCACAGATACCATTGTCCAGGCTAGATGGGTTCTGGTGGGATTAGGGGGTTGTGGGGGGCACAGATACCTGTGTAAGCAGAAGCAGGATGAACTCTACCCTCACATCTGGTGGTGAATTATGGCAAGTGTGGAAAAGGATTTCAGGGTCTGATCATGTTTATTTGTTGTTGGGGTGTGAGATGTGGAGTGTTGTCACCCTGATTGTGTGGATGAGGAACTGTGAACCAACTTTGAGACAGGGATTCTCACCATCAGTTGAGTGGCACTCACTAGACAAGGGAGTGGGCTCCATGGGTGAGCTAGAGTCAACAATTGCACTTTTTTTCTTTTAACAGTTGAGTAGCAGTGTTGATTTTTTATTCTCTTAAAAGTTGAATTTCTAGGTTTTTGAGCTGAAATCACTGAAAAAATGTGTTAGCTTGTGGGAAACTCTGAAACTGTATTGCAGAACACAGTAGTTGGCAGACAGGAGCAGTTTGTGGGAGTGGCCCACGGAGTGAGGTGAGTCTAGCAATTTTGGGGGACAGCTGGTGCAGAACACAGGTCAGCTGACAGAGCAGCTGGTGGACTGAGCTGAGCAGTTTGTGGGGAAGGCAAAAGCAGAATCCCATGGAGAGGCAAAGCAGTCAGCAGTGGACCACATAAGGTGCCCCTTTCTACTCAGGCTGGTAGGGGGAAAAACCCTGGAGATAGACTCTTGAATTCTGGGGTTGCGCAACTGTGGGTGATTTTGGAGTTGCTGGACTCTTGAAACGTTGGAGATATTGGACTTTGGAGCCTTGGGGTGATTTGGGGATTGCTGGACTCATGAGCCCAGGGAAAAGGACACGGCCTAGTTGAGGTGTTTTCCCAATTTAATGCTATGTTGTTTATCTCACGTTATTAAACATTTTCTGCTACACCCAGACTCTGTGCTTGCGAGAGGGGAAGTATTGCCTCTTTAAGGCACTTAGGAGTGCGTATGTAAAATTTTCCCATGTCACTGGGTGGGGGCTCGAGCTGGTTTGCATTACATTGTAGGCAAGGGACCCCTACGTATTGAACCCAGTCCTTGCAGCTATCAGTTCAGCCTAGCAGAAGGGTTCCACCTACGTCCAGGCTCAAAGGGTGCCTGGGGGGCTTAGGGAGTTCGTGGGGGGCACAGATATCTAGGTCCAGGCTGTAGGGGGTCGGAGGGGGCTCAGGAGTTTGGTGGGGGGCACAGATACCTACGTCCAGGCTTCAGGGGTTCCAGAGGGACTTAGGGGGTGTCACGTAGTGTGGTGGAATCTGGCCCTCCACCCCTCTTCCTGGGACACACAGTGACTCAGCCAGCCAGTAAAACAGAAGGTTTTTTTGGCCAACAGGAACGAAGGATACAGCAGGGCTTTAGGGCACAACCAGGACCCCTCAATCGAGTCCTTCTGGCGGTTCAGGAAGCTTAGTTCCCAGTTTGGGATTCCCTGAATTCCAACAACCCAGCTCCAAACCAAAACTGAACTAACTCCCTCTAGCCAGCCCCTTCCTTTATTCAGCTTCCTGGGCAAAGGTGCTGACCCCCTCCCAGCTGCCTAGCTTAAATTACAGGCTTAGATCCTGTCCCTCACCTAAAGTCACCCGCTGCTCTCCCATCCCCCACACAGACAGTCCCCACTCCATCACAGTAATGCCCAGAGCATTTCGCGCATGGAGTAACAGTAACTCTGTGTGGCCATGTAGGGTAATGCCCAGAGCATTTCCCCCGTGGAGCAACAGTGACACCATGTGGCCACACAGGGTAATGCACAGAGCATTTCCTGCATGGAGCAAGAGTGACACCGTGTGGCCACAGAGGGTAATACACAGAGCATTTCCCCGCATGGAGCAACAGTGACACCATGTGGTCACGCAACGTAATGCACAGAGCATTTCCTGCATGGAGCAACAGTGACACCATGTGGTCACGCAGGGTAATGCACAGAGCATTTCCCCGCATGGAGCAAAAGTGACACCATGTGGTCACGCAGGGTAATGCACAGAGCATTTCCTGCATGGAGCAACAGTGACACCATGTAGTCACGCAGGGTAATGCACAGAGCATTTCCTGCATGGAGCAACAGTGGCACCGTGTGGTCACGCAGGGTAATGCACAGAGCATTTCCTGCATGGAGCAACAGTGACACCATGTGGTTACGCAGGGTAATGCATAGAACATTTCCCTGAATGGAGCAACAGTGACACCATGTGGCCACACAGGGTAATGCACAGAGCATCGCACCTACGTGGAGGCTGTAGAGATCCCTCGAGGGCTTACGGTGGTTTGTAGGGTCACAGATACCTACATCCACTATGGGCGGGACCCTGGGAGAGTTAGGGGGGTTGTGAGGGGCATAGTTACTTGCATCCAGGCTGTAGAGGTCCTGGTGGGGATTAAAGGCTTCCTGGAGGACAGCAATATCTACGTCCAGGCTGAAGGGGTCCCTGGACTCTTAGGGGATTGTGGTGAGCACAGTGATCCCTGGGGGTATAGGGACTTGGTGAGGGGCACAGATACCTATGTATGTCCTGCAGGGGTCCCTGGAGGGGGCTTAGTGGTACTGTAGGAGACACAGATACCTACGTCCAGGCTATAGGCATTCTGGGGGGGCTTAGGGCTTTGGGGGGGCACAGATACCTACATCCAGGCTGGAGGGGACCCGGGGGGCTTAGGTGGTTTGTGGGGAGGGGCACAGATATGTACATCCATGCTGGAGAGGTTCCGGAGAGGATTATGGGTTTTTGCAGATGGCAGAGATACCTATCTCCATACTCTAGGGGTCCCGGAGGGCTAAGGGCTGGATGTGTCCCGAGGAGCTTAGGAGGTTTGTGGGGTGCTCAGACACCTGTGTCCAGGCTGTAGGGAACCCTGGGGGCTTAGGGGGTTCGTGGGGGTCACAGGTAGTTACGTCCAGGCTGAAGGGGTAATGGAAGTGCTTAAGGGATAGGGGCTGACACAGATACCTACGTCCAGGGTCTAGGAGAGGCAGGAGAAGTGAAGCGGCCATGGTGTGCTTTCAAGTAGGGATAATAATGATCCACTCTTACCTACCTCATGGTGGGTGGAGGATGGGGATCCATTGGAGAGTGTCACTAAGAGTAGTGCAGAAAGTGAGGTGTCCCATCACGTTTACCAGAGCAGATTATGACATAATAGATTAGCTGAAACAGTCTTTTTTATTTGTATTTTTTTATTTTGGAATTGTTAAGAGCAGCAATGACTTTGTTCAGACTGAAGCATCTTATCTAATTTTCAAGATCTAAGTGTCTCCTCCTTGTGTGTGATGACACAACTTAACACACTGTGACAAACAGGAGATGCTTTTGTTTTGCAACAAAATCTTTTTGCAAAGAACTTCCATCTCACTTGTTATGATTCTGAGAAACAAACTGGTTTAGTCTGAATGGGATATTTGGACAGAAACGGTTGGAATGAAATTTTCCCACCATCTCAGTTCCTGAGCTCTATCCCTGCCTCTGGGGGGATTTATTGTCTGTTAGAACAGGAGTCTGCCTTCTGGCTTCTCTTTCTGGCTCTGCCACCGCCTTGCTGTGTAGGCCCTTGGGTAGGTCACCTCCCTTCTCTGTACCTCAGGCTCCTCCCATTTGTGCAATGGGAACAGGGACAGTTTTCGAATTCTGGGCCGTTGTGAGCCTGAGTGAGAAAAGGGGTGTTGAAGCCCTCTGTGAAGAAGAAAGGGGAGTTTCACGGTGTTTTTGCACCAAGGAATTCTAAACCAAAACTGAACTAACTCCCTCGAGTCCTTCTGGGGGTTCAGGAAGCTTAGTTCCCAGTTTGGTATTCTCTGAATTCCAACTACCCAGCTCCAAACCAAAACTGAACTAACTCCCTCCAGCCGACCCCTTCCTGTGTCCAGCTTCCCGGGCAAAGGTGCTCACTCTCTCAGCCCTGCCTAGCTCGAGTTACAGGCTTAGGTCCTGTCCCTCACCTAAAGTCACCCCCTGCTCTCCCATCCCCCACACAGACAGTCCCCACTCCATCACAGTAATGCCCAGAGCATTTCCCGCATGGAACAACAGTGACACCATGTGGCCACGCAGGGTAATGCCCAGAGCATTTCCTGCATGGAGCAACAGTGACACTGTGTGGCCACTCAGGGTAAAGCACAGAGCATCACACCTACGTAGAGGCTGTAGAGATCCCTGGGGGCTTAGGGGTCATGGGAGGTACAGATAGCTACGTACAGGCTGGGGGCATTCTGGGGGGCTTAAGGGGGTTCGTAGGGTCACAGGTACCTACGTCCAGGATGGTCGGGACTCTGGGGAAGTTAGGCGGGTTGTGGGGGGCATAGGTACTTGCGTCCAGGGTGTAGAGGTCCTGGTGGGGATTAAGGGCTTCCTGGAGGACACCAATATCTACGTCCGGGCTGGAGAGGTCCCTGGACGGCTTAGAGGTTGTGGTGAGCACAGTGATCCCTGGGGGTTTAGGAACTTGGTGAGGGGCACAGATACCTATGTTTGTCCTGGAGGGGTCCCTGGGGGGGCTTAGTGGTGTTGTAGGGGACACAGATACCTACGTCCAGGCTATAGGCATTCTGGGGGGGCTTAGGGCTTTGGGGGGGCACAGATACCTACATCCAGGCTGGAGGGGTCCCGGGGGGCTTAGGGGGGTTGTGGGGGGCACAGCTATGTACGTCCAGGCTGGAGAGGTTCCAGGGAGTATAAGGAATTTTTGTGGACAGCAGAGATACCTATCTACAGGATGTAGGGGTCCTTGGGGGGCTTAGGGTTTTTTTGGGAGGCACAGATAACTATGTCCAGGTTGGAGTGGTTCCTAGGGGGTTTAGGGGGTTCCTGGGGGGCACAGATACCTAGGTCCATGCTGTAGGGGTCCCCGGGTGGATTAGGGGTTTTCTGAGGGGTACAGATACATACAGGCTGTAGGGGTCCCTGGGAGGCTTAGGGGGTTTGTGGGGGGCAGCGATACCTAAGTCCAGGCAATAGGGCTTCCAGGGGGAATTAGTGTGTTGGGGGGGCACAGATACCTAGATACAGGCTGGAGGGTTCCCGATAGGGGGAGGGGGGCTTAGGCAGTTTGTGTTCGGCAAAGATACCTACCTCCAGGCTGGAGGGGTGTCTCGGCACTTAGGGATTGTGGGGGGGCACAGATACCTCCGTCCAGGCTGGAGGGTCCCTGGGGAGCTTAGCGGGTTCGTAGGGGGCACAAATACCTAAATCCAGGCTGGAGGGATCCAGGGGGGGCTTATGGGGTTCAGGGGGCACAGATACTTATCTCTAGGCTGTAGTGGTCCCTGGTGGGCTTAGGGGGTTTTGGGGGGCCCCAGATACCTAAGTCCATGCTGTAGGCGTCCCTACAGGTGCTTATGGGTTCATGGGGTGCACAGATACTTATGTCCAGGCTGGAGGGGACAGGAGGGGTTGGGGTTTCATGGGGGGCACAGATAGGAACCTCCAGGCTGTAGGAGTCCCTGGGGGGCTGTGGGGGTACAGATACCTACATCTAGGCTGGAGTGGTCCTGGGGGGTATTGAGGGTTTGTGGGGGGCACAGATACCTAGGTACAGGCTGTCGGTGTCCCGAGGAGATGAGGCGGTTCACTGGGGGCTCAGTTATATCCAGGCTGGATGTGTCCCGAGGAGCTTAGGGGGTTCGTGCGGTGCTCAGACACCTGTGTCCAGGCTGTAGGGATCCCTGGGGGCTTAGGGGGTTCGTGGGGGTCACAGGTAGTTACGTCCAGGCTGAAGGGGTAATGGGAGTGATTAAGGGATCGGGGCTGACACAGACACCTACGTCCAGGGTCTAGGGGTCCCGAGGGGATTGGGGGTTGAGGGGGGAACAGATACCTACATCAGAGCTGGAGGTGTCTTGGGTGGTTTAGGAGGATCGTTGGAGTCACAGATACCTAAGTCCAGGCTGTAGGGGTTCCTGGGGCATTCAGGGATTTCTGGGGGTCACAGATACCTACGTGCAGACTGGAGGGGTCCTGGAGCGCTTAGGAGATTTATGGGGGGCACAGATACCAACATACTGGCTGTAAAGTTCCCTGAGGGGCTTTGTGGGTTCGGGGGGCACAGATACCAATGTCCTGGCTGTAGATGTTCCTGGGGTACATAGAGGGGCTGTGGTCGCACATAACCCTACATCCAGGCTGTCGGGGTCCCGGGGGCCCCTGGCCAAATTGGGTCCCCCTGGAAAAGTCTCCCTCACGGTGGCCCCAGGGCTGGAGGAGCTCCCACTCCCTGATATGGCGCAGAGGCTGCAGCAGGGGCACAGAGCTTCTCTGGTGTCAGGGCCACAGCGGAGCAGGGGTAAAGGAGTGAGACCAGAGAAGCTCTGTGCCCCTGCTGCAGCCCCCATGTAATAGAAGGGAGTGGGAGCTCTTCCAGCCCTGAGGCCACCGTGGAGGAACATCTACAGCCAGGACATTGGTATCTGTCATACATTAGAAGCAAGAGGAAGACTAAGGACAGGGTAGGCCCACTGCTCAGTGAGGAGGGGGAAACAGTAACGGGAGACTTGGAAATGGCAGAGATGCTTAATGACTTCTTTGTTTCAGTCTTCACTGAGAAGTCTGAAGGAATGTCTAGTATAGTGAATGCTTACGGGAAGAGGGTAGGTTTAGAAGAGAAAATAAGGAAAGAGCAAGAAAAAAATCACTTAGAAAAGTTAGATGCCTGGAAGTCACCAGGGCCTGATGAAATGCATCCTAGAATACTCAAGGAGTTAATAGAAGAGGTATCTGAGCCTCTAGCTATTATCTTTGGGAAATCATGGGAGACGGGGGAGATTCCAGAAGACTGGAAGGAGGCAAATATAGTGCCCATCTATAAAAAGGGAAATAAAAACAACCCAGGAAACTACAGACCAGTTAGTTTAACTTCTGTGCCAGGGAAGATAATGGAGCAGGTAATCAAAGAAATCATCTCCAAACACTTGGAAGGTGGTAAGGTGATAGGGAATAGCCAGCATGGATTTGTAAAGAACAAATCGTGTCAAACTAATCTGATAGCATTCTTTGATAGGATAACGAGCCTTGTGGATAAGGGAGAAGCGGTGGATGTGATATACCTAGACTTTAGTAAGGCATTTGATACGGTCTCGCATGATATTCTTATAGATAAACTAGGAAAGTACAATTTAGATGGGGCTACTATAAGGTGGGTGCATAACTGGCTGGATAACCGTACTCAGAGAGTAGTTGTTAATGGCTCCCAATCCTGCTGGAAAGGTATAACAAGTGGGGTTCCACAGGGGTCTGTTTTGGGACCGGATCTGTTCAATATCTTCATCAACGATTTAGATGTTGGCATAGAAAGTACGCTTATTACGTTTGCGGATGATACCAAACTGGGAGGGATTGCAACTGCTTTGGAGGACAGAGTCAAAATTCAAAATGATCTGGACAAATTGGAGAAATGGTCTGAGGTAAACAGGATGAAGTTCAATAAAGATAAATGCAAAGTGCTCCACTTAGGAAGGACCAATCAGTTTCACACATACAGAATGGGAAGAGACTGTCTAGGAAGGAGTATGGCAGAAGGAGATCTAGGGGTCGTAGTAGACCACAAGCTTAATATGAGTCAACAGTGTGATACTGTTGCAAAAAAAGCAAACGTGATTCTGGGATGCATTAACAGGTGTGTTGTAAACAAGACACGAGAAGTCATTCTTCCGCTTTACTGTGCGCTGGTTAGGCCTCAACTGGAGTATTGTGTCCAGTTCTGGGCACCACATTTCAAGAAAGATGTGGAGAAATTGGAGAGGGTCCAGAGAAGAGCAACAAGAATGATTAAAGGTCTTGAGAACATGACCTATGAAGGAAGGCTGAAGGAATTGGGTTTGTTTAGTTTGGAAAAGAGAAGACTGAGAGGGGACATGATAGCAGTTTTCAGGTATCTAAAAAGGTGTCATCAGGAGGAGGGAGAAAACTTGTTCACCTTAGCCTCCAATGATAGAACAAGAAGCAATGGGCTTAAACTGCAGCAAGGGAGATTTAGGTTGGACATTAGGAAAAAGTTCCTAACTGTCAGGGTAGTTAAACACTGGAATAGATTGCCTAGGGAAGTTGTGGAATCTCCATCTCTGGAGATATTTAAGAGTAGGTTAGATAAATGTCTATTAGGGATGGTCTAGACAGTATTTGGTCCTGCCATGAGGGCAGGGGACTGGACTCGATGACCTCTCGAGGTCCCTTCCAGTCCTAGAGTCTATGAGTCTATGAGTAATCTGTGCCCCCCATAAACCACCTAATCCCCACGGGAAACCCTACAGCCAGGATGTTGGTATCTGTCCCCCTATAAATCTCCTAAGCCCTCTGGAACCCTTCCAGTCTGAACGTAGGTATCTGTGACCCCCAGAAATCCCCGAATACCCCAGGAACCCCTACAGCCTGGACTTAGGTATCTGTGACTCCAACGAACCTCCTAAACCACCCAGGACCCCTTCAGCTAGGACGTAGGCATCTGTTAAAACCTCAACCACCAATCCCCTCGGGACCCCTAGACCCTGGACGTAGGTATCTGTGTCCGCCCCGATTCCCTAAGCACCCCCATTACCCCTTTAGCCTGGACGTAGGTATCTGTACTCCCACAAACCCCCTAAACGTCCCAGCGACCCCTTCAGCCTGGAACTCCCTATCCGTGACACCCACGAACCTCTAACCTCCCAGGGATCCCTACAGCCTGGACACAGGTGTCTGAGCACCCCACAAACCCCCTAAGCTCCTCGGGACACATCCAGCCTGGATGTATCTGAGCCCCCAGTGAACCGCCTAATCTCCTCGGGACACCGACAGCCTGTACCTAGGTATCTGTGCCCCCCACAAACCCCCTATAACCCCCAGGACCCATCCAGACTAGATGTAGGTATCTGTACCCCCACAGCCTCCCTGGGACTCCTACAGCCTGGAGGTTTGTATCTGTGCCCCTCATGAAACCCCAACCCCCCCTGTCCCCTCCAGACTGGACATAAGTATCTGTGCACCCCACGAACCCATAAGCACCTGTAGGGAAGCCTACAGCATGGACTTAGGTATCTGGGGCCCCCCAAAACCCCCTAAGCCCACCAGGGACCCCTATAGCCTAGAGATAAGCATATGTGCTCCCTGAACCCCGTAAGCCCCCCCTGGACCTATCCAGCCTGGACTTAGGTATCTGTGCCCCACATGAACCTGCTAAGCCCCCCTGGGACCCTCCAGCCTGGATGGAAGTATCTGTGCCCCCCACAACCCCTAAGTGCCGAGAAACCCCTCCAGCCTCGAGGTAGTTATCTGTACCCACCAGAAACCGCTTTAGCCCCCCCAGTGACCACTCCAGCCTGGATGCAGATATCTGTGCCCAACACAAACGGCGTAAGCCCCCCCTTCCCGGGAAACCTCCAGCCTGAACCTAGGTATCTGTGCCCCCCCAACACACTAATTCCCCCTGGAAGACCTATTGCCTGGAAGTAGGTATCTTTGCCCCCCACAAACCCCCTAATCCACCCAGGCAACCCTACAGCATGGACCTAGGTATCTGTGCCCTCCAGGAACTCCCTAAACCCCCCAGGAACCACTCCAACCTGGACATAGATATCTGTGCCTCTCAAAAAACCCTAAGCCCCCTGGGACACCTAGAGTATGAAGATAGGTATCTCTGCCATCCGCAAAAACCCCTAATCCTCTCCGGAACCTCTCTAGCCTGGATGTACATATCTGTGTCCCTCCCCACAAACCACCTAAGCCCCCCGGGACCCCTCCAGCCTGGATGTAGGTATCTGTGCCCCCCCAAAGCCCTAAGCCCCCCCAGAATGCCTATAGCCTGGACGTAGGTATCTGTGTCTCCTACAGTTCCACTAAGCCACCCCCAGGGACCCCTCCAGGACATACATAGGTACCTGTGCCCCTCACCAAGTCCCTATACCCCCAGGGATCACTGTGTTCACCACAACCCACTAAGCGTCCAGGGACCCCTTCAGCCTGGATGTAGATATTGCTGTCCTCCAGGAAGCCTTTAATCCCCACCAGGACCTCTACAGCCTGGACGCAAGTATCTATGCCCCTCACAACCCCCCTAACTCTCCCAGGGTCCCGCCCATACTGGATGTAGATATCTGTGACCCTACGAACCCCCGTAAGCCCTCGAGGGATCTCTACAGCCTCCACGTAGGTGCGATGCTCTGTGCATTACCCTGTGTGGCCACATGGTGTCACTGTTGCTCCATGCAGGAAATGCTCTGTGTATTACCCTGCGTCACCACATGGTGTCACTGTTGCTCCACGCAGGAAATGCTCTGTGTATTACCCTGCGTCACCACATGGTGTCACTGTTGCTCCATGCAGGAAATGCTCTGTGCATTACCCTGTGTGGCCACATGGTGTCACTGTTGCTCCAAGCAGGAAATGCTCTGTGCATTACCCTGTGTGGCCACATGGTGTCACTGTTGTTCAATGCAGGAAATGCTCTGTGCATTACCCTGCGTTACCACATGGTGTCACTGTTGCTCCATGCAGGAAACGCTCTGTGTATTACCCTGCGTCGCCACACGGTGCCACTGTTGCTCCATGCGTTGAAATGCTTTGTGGATTAACCTGCATGGCCACACGGTGTCACTCTTGCTCCATGCAGGAAATGCTCTGTGCATTACCCTGTGTGGCCACACGGTGCCACTGTTGCTCCATGCGTGGAAATGCTTTGTGAATTACCCTGCATGGCCACACGGTGTCACTCTTGCTCCATGCAGGAAATGCTCCGTGCATTACCCTGTGTGGCCACACGGTGTCACTGTTGCTCCATGCAGGAGATGCTCTGTGCATTACCCTGTGTGGCCACATGGTGTCACTGTTGCTCCACCGGAGAAATGCTCTGGGCATTAACCTGCATGGCCACACAGTGTTACTGTTGCTCCATGTGCGAAATGCTCTGGGCATTACTGTGATGGAGTGGGGACTGTCTGTGTGGGGGATGGGAGAGCAGCGGGTGACTTTAGGTGAGGGACAGGACCTAAGCCTGTAACTCCAGCTAGGCAGGGCTGAGAGAGTGAGCACCTTTGCCCGGGAAGCTGGACACAGGAAGGGGTCGGCTGGAGGGAGTTAGTTCAGTTTTTTTTTTTTGAGCTGGGTAGCTGGAATTCAGAGAATCCCAAACTGGGAACTAAGCTTCCTGAACCCACAGAAGGACTCGACTGACGGGTCCTGGTTGTGCCCCAAAGCCCTGCTGTATCCTTCGTTCCTGTTGGCCAAAACAACCCTCTGTTTTACTGGCTGGCTGAGTCACTGTGTGTCCCTGGAAGAGGGGTGCAGGGCCAGATTCCACCACACTCCATGACATCCCCTAAGCCCCTCTGGGACCCCTGCAGCTCGGACGTAGGTATCTGTGCCCCCCACCAAACCCCTGAGCCCCACAGGGACCCCTACAGCCTGGGCCTAGGTCTCTGTGCCCCCCAGGAACCTCCTCAAATCCCCAGGGACCCCTTCAGCCTGGACATAGGTGGAACCCGTCTGCCAGGCTGAATTGATAGCAGCAAGGACTGGGTTCAATACATAGGGGTCCCTTCCCTATTACATAATGCAAACCAGATCGAGCCCTCACCCAGTGACATGGGAAAATTTTACATACACACCCCTAGGTGCCTCAAAGAGGCAATACTTCCCCTCTCGCAATCATAGAATCTGGGTATAGCAGAAAATGTTTAATAACGTGAGATAAACAACATAGCATTAAATTTGGAAAACACCTCAACTAGGCCATGTCCTTTTCCCTGGGCTCTAGAATCTAGCAATCTCGAAATCACCCCAAGACTCCAAAGTACAATACCTCAAATATTTCAAGACTCCAGCAACCCCATAATCACCCACATTCCCGCAGCCCCAGAGTTCAAGAGTCTATCTGCCGGGTTTTCCCCCCTGCCAGCCTGGGTAGAAAGGGGCACCTTACGTGGTCCACTGCTGTCTGCCCTGCCTCTCCGTGGAATTCTGCTTCTACCTTTCCCACAAACTGCTCAATTCAGTCCACCAGCCAACCTGTGATCTGCTCCAGCTGTCTCCAAAAACTGCTTAGCTTACTTCTCTCCGTGAGCCATTCCAAGTGTTCCACAAACTGCTCTTCTCCATCAGCTGTTCTGTAATATAGTTTCAAACTTCCCCACTGTTTAACACAGCACTTCAATGACTTCAGCTCAGGAACCCAGATCTTCAGTTATTAAGAAAATCAACAACCAGCTCTACTATTCAACTGTTAAAAGAGAATAAGATGTAATTGGTGTTTTTGGCTCATCCAAGGAGCCCACTCCCTTGTCTAGTGAGTGCCACTCAACTGATGGTGAGAATCCCTGTCTCAAAGCTGTTTCACAGTTCCTCATCCACACAATCAGCGTGTCAACACTCCACATCTCACACCCCAACAACAAATAAACTGGGGATACCATAGCTGCCAAAGTAACCATTCCAGGCTGCCGTGGCCGTGTCACGCACGGTGGGTGTGTCTATGCAAACATGATCAGACCCTGAAATCCTTTTCCACACTTGCCATAATTCACCACCAGATGTGAGGGTAGAGTTCATCCTGCTTCTGCTTACATAGGTATCTATGCCCCCCACAACCCCCTAATCCCACCAGAACACATCTAGCCTGGATAATGGTATCTGTGCTCTCCACAAACCTCTAACCCCCCAGGGAACCCACAAGCCCAGATGTAGGCATCTGTATGCCCCACACACCCCTTAATACCCACAGGAACCTTCCAGACTGTAGGTAGGTATCTGTGACCCCTAGAGCCCCACAAAGTCCCTCGGGACCCCTACAGCATGGATGTTTCTATCTGTGACCGACAAAAACCGCCTAAGCTACCCAGGGCCACCTACCATCAGGATGTAGGTATCTGTTCCCCCCCCCAAACACACCTAATCCCCCCGGAACCCCTCCAGCCTAGATGTAGGTATCTCTGAACCCAAGAATCCGCTAAGACATGACAGGACCCCTCCAGCATCGACATAGGTATCTGTGCCCACACAACCCTCCTAAGACCCCCGAAACCCCTCCAGCCTAGACGCAGGTATCTGTGCCCAGCATGAACCCCCTAAGGTCCCTAGGACCCCTCTTGCCTGGATGAATGTATCTGTGCCCCTTACAAACCCCTAAGCCCCCCCCAGGATCCCTATAGACCGGACGTAGATATCTCTGCACCCTCACGAACCCACTGATCCTCCCAGCGACCCTTACAGCATGGAAGTAGGTATCTGTACCCCAAAATTCCCCAAAGCAACCCCAGGACCCCTACAGCCTCGATATAGGTATCTGTGCCCCCGCACAACTCCCTAATACCCCCAGAACTCCTCCAGCCTGGACGTAGATATTTGTGACTTCCAGGAACCCCCAAAGTCCTCCCCAGGACTTCTCCAGTCCCTACATAGGTATCTCTGCCCCCCACCAGCCTTCTAAGACCCATAGGGCCCCCACCAGCCTGGTTATAGCTATGTGTACGCCACACAAACCCCCTAAGCTACCCAGGGCCCCCTCCAACCGGTACGTAGGTATCTGAGCAACCACAAACCCTTAAGTCCCCCAGAGACCTCTCCAGACCATACGTAGGTTTCTGTGACCCTTACCAACTCCTTAAACCCCCAGGGACCACTACAGCCTGGACGTATGTATCTATGCTCACCACAACCCCCTAAGCCATCCAGGGACCTCTCCAGCCCTGACGTAGATATTTGTGCCCCTCATGAAGCCCCTAATGCCCACCAGAATGTCTCCAGCCTGGACGTAGCTATCTGTGCCCCCCACGACCCTTAAGTCCCCCAGGCATCTCAACAGCCTCTACATAGGCATGATGCTCTGTGCATTACCCTGCATGGCCACATGTTGTCACTGTTCCTCTATGAGAGAAATGCTCTGTGCATTACCCTGCGTGGCCACATGGAATCACTGTTGCTCCATCCAGGAAATGCTCTGTGCATTTCCCTGCATGGCCACATGGTGTCACTGTTGCTCCATGCAGGAAATGCTCTGTCCATTACCTGGTGTGGTCACAAGGTGTCAATGTTGCTCCATGGGGAAATGCTCTGTGCATTACTCTGCGTGGCCACACGGTGTCACTCTTGCTCCATGCAGGAAATGCTCTGTGCATTACCCTGTATGGCCACACGGTGTCACTCTTGCTCCATGCAGGAAATGCTCTGTGCATTACCCTGTGTGGGCACATGGTGTCACTGTTGCTCCACGGGGGAAATGCTCTGGGCATTACCCTGCATGGTCACACAGTGTTACTGTTGCTCCATGCGCGAAATGCTCTGGGCATTACTGTGATGGAGTGGGGACTGTCTGTGTGGGGGATGGGAGAGCAACGGGTGACTTTAGGTGAGGGACAGGACCTAAGCCTGTAACTTAAGCTAGGCAGCGGGGAGGGGGTCAGCACCTTTGCCCAGGAATGTGAATAAAGGAAGGGGCTGGCTAGAGGGAGTTAGTTCAGTTTTGGTTTGGAGCTGGGTTATTGGAATTCAGGGAATCCCAAACTGGGAACTAAGCTTCCTGAACCCCGAGAAGGACTCGATTGAGGGGTCCTGGTTGTGCCCAAAAGCCCTTCTGTATCCCTCGTTCCTGCTGGGCAAAAAAACCTTCTGTTTTACTGGCTGGCTGAGTCACTGTGTGTCCCAGGAAGAGGGGTGCAGGGCCAGATTCCACCACACTATGTTACACCCCCTAAGTCCCGATGGGACCCCTGCAGCCTGGACGTATGTATCTATGATCACCACAGCCCCATAAGCCATCCAGGGACCTCTCCAGCGCTGACATAGATATTTGTGCCCTTCATGAAGCCCCTAATGCCCACCAGAATGTCTCCAGCCTGGACGTAGCTATCTGTGCCCACCACGATCCCTAAGCCCCCCAGGGATCTCTACAACCTCTACATAGGCGTGATGCTCTGTGCATTACCCTGCGTGGCCACATGGAATCACTGTTGCTCCATCCAGGAAATGCTCTGTGCGTTACCGTGCGTGGCCACATGGTGTTACTGTTGCTCCATGCGGGAAATGCTCTGGGCATTACTGTGATGGAGTAGGGACTGTCTGTGTGGGGATGGGAGAGCAGGGGGTGACTTTAGGACCGGACACGTGCTCAGCCTGTAACCTGAGCTAGGCGGGGGGAGGGGTCAGCACCTTTGCCCGGGAAGCTGGACACAGGAAATGGCCAGCTGGAGGGAGTTGGGTTAGTTCAGTTTCGGTTTTGGTCTGGGTGGTTGGAATTCAGGGATTCCCAAACTGGGAACTAAGTTTCCTGAACCCCTAGAAGGACTTGATTGTGGGGTCCTGCTTGTGCCTCCAAGCTCTGCTGTATCCTTCGCTCCTGTTGTCCAATAAACCTTCTGTTTTACTGGCTGGCTGAGAGTCACTGTGAGGCCCAGGAAGAGGGGTGCAGGACCGGACTCCCACACACTCCGTGACAGACCCTAAGCCCCTCCGAGACCCCTGCAGCCTGGACGTAGGTATCTGTGCCTCCCACCAAACACCTAAGACACTCAGAGATCCCTCCAGCCTGAACTTAGGTATCTGTGCCCCCCACAAACCCCCTAAGCCCCCGAGGGACCTATACAGCCAGAACATTGGTATCTGTACCCCATATAGACTCCACAAGCCCCTTGCGACACTCCAGTGTGCACGTAGGTATATGTGCCCCTCAGAAACCCTCTAAGCCCCCAGGAACCCCTACAGCCTGGACATAGGTATTTGCACTCCCACAACCCCCCTAACCCCACCCTCCCGGGACATCTAAAATCTGGACGTAGATATCTGTGCCCCTCACGAAACCTCTAACCCCCCCTTGGAACGATACAGCCTGGACATACGTATCTGTGCCCACTCGAACCCCTAAAACCCACTGGTACCCCTACAGCCTGGACATCATAGGTGTCTTTGGCCCCCACAAATCCCCTAAGACTCCCAGGATGCCTCCAGCCTGGACGTAGGTATCTTTGCCCCCCAATAACCCCCTAAGCCCCCCTGGTAACCCTACAGCCTGGATGTAGGAATATGTGCCCCCCACGAACCCTCTAAGCCCCCATGGGACCCTAGAGCATGGAGATTGGTATCTGTGTCCCCCCCAAACTCTCTAAGCCCCCCAGGGACCGCTATGGCCTGGACATAGGTATCTGTGCACCCCAAGGCCCCTAAGATCCCCCGGACCTCTGCAGCCTGGCTGTAGGTGTGACGGTGCTGCCCGTGGGAGCCAGCTCAGCTCACTCAATCAGAGTGAATTGCAAACAAAACAGGGCAGACAAATCCCAAACGCTGCTGGTTATTGCAATACTTAGATTTACCAAGCCAGCACAAAACAGCTTCTGTAGTACCTCACTGGTTACTTAGAAGTTTAAACCACGCAGTTCCCTTAAAGTACCCAGCCTCAGGCCTCCGTCCAGACACACCTGTTAGATATGATGATGATTCCTGAAAATCTTACTTCATCATATAAAAGAAAAGATTCTTCCGATCCCAAACGATCAGCCACATAACCAGGTTCAATTATAACTTAGATTTTACCTAAAATACATGCTATAGCCAATTCTTATTAACTAAGCTAAAATTTATTAGAAAAGAAAAGAGAGAGAGTGAGTGTTGGTTAAAAGATTAATAGACATATAGACTTGAATTCAATTTTTGAGGTTCAGATACAAAGTAGAGATGAGCTTGTAGTTGCCAAAAGTCCTTTTAGAAATAGTCCATAGGTTATAATCCAATGTCCATATTCAGGGTGGCTCCACTCAATGACTGGGGATCTCAATCCTTGTGGCTTAAGGTTTCCCCCTCTTGAAACCCAAAGCAGATCTGAGATGAAGAAGGATCGTGTCCCAGGTTCTTAAACATTTCCAGCAGCCTTTCAGCCTGAGAAAACAATAGGCTTAACTCTTCTTCCAAACATCCTGGCAATTAGTACATCCATCAAACAGTTCAGATACAGATTACCACAACCTTCAAAGAGACACAGACAATAATACTATTTCACTCAAGTATCATCATAAATGTTAATATTCTTTTTTTGCTCTTTGAATTAAAACTATAGCAATAGACAAGACTTGTTTGCTGACATCACAAGACCTGAGCAAACACCTCCCCTTCTACCTCTAACACTGCAGACTTGCATTTCAAAGCTCTGTTCATTTACATATCTTGTTAACCAGTTTTTAAGGTTCACCCACGGGTCAGGTCAGTCGGTGAGGTGAGTTAATTAACTCTTTCTGGCCCTGTCACCTTTCAATGAGATATTAGAATATACTTATGTCAGGGACTCTAACCCAGACGGCAAAGTTCGTTGTCTGACCGCGAGAGAGACAGGCAACACCAGCAAGGTCCGATCAAAAGCTCTTTATTGACAAGTGCACGCATCAATAGAGAGCAGCTCGTCTCCAGAGAGAACCAGCTTGCTCTTTACATCTTAGTATAAGCCTATATAGACAGTTCCGTCGCGTCATAAATTATTCACTGGAGCAACCCACCCCCTTCTTCTAACAACTAGAAACTAGACACCTTTAGTATACATGCATGCCTAAAGTTAGAAATGTAGGGGAGTTAAAAACAAACAAAGAACAAAACCAGGGAGCGAAAACAAGGAGGCTGGGAAACTAGGACTCATCAGTTCTTCGAAGGAGCTGCCCGAACACAGCACATCTGGTACTATGCCAGGAATGCAGCTTCTCTCTTATCTCACTTTTTCCCAGCGCTTGTGAGACATGCTGCTGCTTCTCAGTGTTTTCCACTCAGGGATTACCCACAAACCTCTGTTAGCCTGACTTTGGTCAGGTTGGCATACCTGGTTTTGTCTGCTATATCTTTATTCAGGCCTAACAATCCCCCCTTTGTCCCTAGAGGACCATAATGGGACTCTTGGGACACATATCCATTTAACAATTGTACGGGGGAGGCTAGGAAACCATGACCCAAGGTCTGAGTGGAGGTCCTTAAAACTAAACGTGTGATCACGAGATATAGCATGGAAAACAACAGCAACATTCTTAATAGCTTGTAAATCTTTGTCAATTAAGCCAGAGTGATTAACAGCAAAGCAACATTTTTCCCCAATGCGAGCACAAGCCCCTCTCTAATTCAGCATTCATGGCATTTAGCACACGTCTATTTTGCAAAGTTACTTCTGCTACTTCATCAGTCTTTCGTTGCAACTTTTGGAAAGCGTCTATTAATGCATTAGCTGTTTTTTTTCAAGCTCTGCAGAAATATTTACAACTGCTCTCTTGAGCTTAGCCACCCACAATCCAGGAATGAGTGCACGGACAAAAGAGTGGAATCCTGTTTGTCTGACAACTAAGGGATTGGGGCACTGACTATAAATCAGTTAGGTATACCAAGTGGTCTAATTTCCCAGATGTTTCGGTGAATAATCCAGTCCCATGTGCATCCTCCCCATGGACCCGTCAGGATTCGGTATGTGGAAGCCCACACCCCTCAGTCCAAATGCTTGGAAGGAGCACTGTAAATGTTTACACTTCCACCCAGAAAGTCTTTAGTATATCTCCATGACCACAGATCAGATGGTACTCCTGATGTGTCTGTAAGGGCAGTGGGCCAAGTCTGGTACTCAAGATCACTCCAAATGGCCATCAGCTGGTCATTCAGGAAATTCTGAATCTCCAAACATACTAGATCCCACTGCAATGCCTTCCCAGCCTCAGTGATATTTAATACCATCTTTCCTTGGTGTAGTACTATATTACATTTGTTATTTAACTATTTTCAGGTACTTTTAAAAGGCATTGACATTAATAGCATAGGAGGGGGTTACATTATTAGTCACTGGAATGGTTTCAATACAGGTAAAATTTCCAGTGGCAGAACAAACTCTTCGGGTACTTGTTATTTAAAATCCAATTAGAGAGAGCAATACATGCTGAAGAATTTATCCACAACACAGGGCACAGCCTGTAGAATAAACCCCAAAATCCAATCAATACCACATTCCCAAGCATGGGTCCCACAAATTTTTTCTGCCAGTGTACAATTCTTTGTTTCTTCACCGGGGTCAGTTCTTAATGTCCTTTCTAGTCAGGAATTCCTGGACTTTAGCAATTTCAGTGGAGTGAGTGTTCCTTCTTCTTTCCCAAAACAGTCTTGGTGCAGCATCATATAGGGGAGAGGTTACTAGCACATCACCCTGTAATGGTTTTGCTTTTTCTAGAAAAATTCAAAGGCACAGTAGATCTGTCAGTGGATAAGGGAGAGGCTACTAGCACTTCACCTGTACTTTTTCCCTACTGTCCAGAAGGCACAGTGCAGCTAGAAGGTGAAATAGGCTAATCATCAGTAGGAGAATTCTCCCAATGTGGAGGGGTCTTTTTGCAGTGAGAATCTTGGGTCCAAGCAGTCAGTCTTTGGTACTTCACAGCGGTGTTGGTAGTCATCAGGACTTAAGGGCCTTTCCAGCATGGAGCCAAGGCAGTCTTTCGTTGGTGGACCTTTACATCAATCCCGTCTCCTGGTTCCAAGGAATGGCAGGGCTGCTAGGGTCTTTGGGTAGCGCTTCCTTACCTGTGAGAAAAAAAACTTAACACATTTCATTAGTGCCTTGCAGTGTTTTTCAGATCTCATAGCTGCATGGGCAAATTCAAGCCCTCCTTTTCCTGGTTGTTAACCAAGTCTTAACTGTGAGCAGTGTCCTTGAATGGAGTCAGTGTCTTCTCTATAGCCTGAGCTTGCTATTTTATTTTATTTTATTTTTTCAGTTAATTCATTCTGTTCTTTGTGCTTCTTCCCTTCTTGGCTTCTTTTAACCTGCAAAGGAAACTTTCACTTTTTACTTATACACCTTTTTCCCAACAATGAACACCTACACATTGTCATTATACAGTACATTAGTCTTATTATTTAATATATGCCACACACACCCTTTTACTAAAATAACCTTATTACAGAGCTTTCGAGCAACAAGCCAGGAAAAGCACACCCACTTTGAGGAGTTCACTCAATACAACCTCTAGTCCAATAGCCTTCCACCATCCCCAGCCCTCTGGCTAGAAATCTGAGGTAGCCAGAAAGATCCCATGTACAATATGGGGAGTGGGTTAACTTTTCATGTCCTTGCTTTCAAAGACTGTTGGTATGCAAATTTTAACAACAATTTTTGCAATTAACAATTTGACCAATAAAGTTTCTTTTCCTTACTTAAGGAAATGCATTAGACTTTAGTATATCACATTCTCCTGATTTACCTAAACACTTTGTATTCCAAGTTGAACAAAACAAGTATCTGCATTTTAATTTAACCTTTTTGTTTGATTTTAAACTAGATTATTTTATAAAAATATTAAACACAAAAATTCCGGCCACAAGACAAACACCACAAGACAGAACATAGAACACAAAACATAATTTCTATTGTGCCAGTAAATGCATGGTACGTTGAATGCTGTTTAGCTGGCACCAGTTTTCTCTGATTATCTGAAAGACAAAAAACCAGAGGTCTGCCCCTTCTGGGCAGACAATCATTGCTTAAAATAGACAAATACCCTTGTTGATTTCAGGAAAAACAGAGGAATTATCCCATATTTTATGTGTTTCATAGGCAGCCCAGGTTTCAGTGGCTCCTACCTTATCAGTTAGATAATTTGCATGAATACAGATGCTTTCTGGCTTGCTTTTTACTTTTAACTCTTGCTTTCAAACACTGAAAGAAAACATCACTACTTATAGTGCCCTTACAGCCTAATAAAATTTCAATTACATAGCACTATATACATTCTTCAGCTAATTTAACTAAATTCTAAATGATTGCAATTAACAATTTCTTTGCCTCAATTTATTTACAAACATTTCAAAGACACCAAGAACTTTCCTCTTTAGCATTTTTACAAAGTTCAACTGCTGTTTCCTCCAGCAACTACAGAGTTAACTTCTCACTCTCCCTTAAATCACTTGCTTGTCTCCTAACAGCCACTTTTATCAACTCAAATCACCATTCCAAGTAAGTTCTGGGTATTTGAAATCCCCATGCTTACACTTACTTACTCCTTCTTTCCACTACACCCTTAAAGTTTTCCAACCTGTTTTCCAACCTCTCTGTCTGTTGCCTGCCCGCCTGGGCCCGATCCTGCTTTTCTCACTGAACCGTCCCTTCCATAGGCACCAACTTATTCCACTACCAGTTTAGCTAGGAGGGTGGGCTTCTCAACTAGCCCCCCACCCCTCCTGGTCTCTTCCCTTAAACATTCTTACTCACAAGACTACCCGAGTCCTCCTTCATGAGGCTTGCCACCTAGACGAAGACACATGGCCCATTGGGCAAAGGCCATTTACTTAACATATAATTTGAAGGACTACTCTTAGAGGGTTTACTAAGAGACTCATTCATCTGTTTGACACTTAAACAGAAAAGAGAATTACACAGAGAGCAGAGGGAATTACAGTCTAAGCCAGACTTTCCCACTTCTATACACTGACCGCTACAGGGGACAGGACTGAAGGATCTCAATTTAACCTCAGAGCTGTCTCGCACACATGGCTTCCACTCCGAGGAATTACGAACAAGAGGTTCAGTTCCACCCACACTCCTAACACCCAAATGAACAGAGAAAAAAAACAACAACAGTAACTGGTTAAATAGAACAGAACCAGAACCAAATAGTGTTTCCTTATCCTATTAGGACTCACTTTTCAAATTCTGCAGGGCTCCCCCCTTCTTAATTGCTCACCAAACTGTGACAAATTTCTGTTACCAATCTATCCCTCATGTCAGATGATCAGGCTGACACTACAGGATCGTTGGGGGAAGATAAAGAAAACACACCATATAACTGAATTTTAAAGCTTCATTAATAAAATAATAAAACAACAACGGAGAGTGTTGGGAACGCTCTCACATCACTCAGGAAAATATTAATGCCCCAAGCCCGAAGCTCCTTTCATAATTACACACGTATGTCCAGACTGGCCACTTCTGTGTATAATGTTCAGAGGAGGGGGAGAGGTGGAAGGGAGATTATCCTGTATACAGCTTGTCCAGAATTTCCAACATGCTTCTGCTCTTGAGAGGGCTGTTCTTTTACACCCTGGAATCTCCTGCGGCGTCTCTTTCAGAGATTCCAGTCCAGGTCGGCTGCCTGTGGCTTCTTTGGTGTCACCAAGCCACACCGACTCCAGGGTCACAAAGGCACACTGTTGGATCTTACTGGACAGTTAAGCTTTGCAAATGTAATTTCAGTTCTGTAACTTGTATTTCCTTTGCTTCGCCTCTGTCTATATTTTTTCCTTCACAGCCAGCTGGGGCCGAAAGCAGCCCCTCCCTGCACCAAGCACAGTCCGCGCCGATTCCTGACCCTGAACGCAGAGCACCCCCCTCCTTCCATCCCGGGGCCAAGATGATTTTTAAATTAACCCGTTCCTTATGTCTTTTTCTTTCTTTTTCTCTTTCCCATTAAACATTCTAGTAGCAATGCTAACTACTTCAGACAAACTTTTCCCTTGCGTACCATCTGGATGCTTTCTAAATCTTTTTGCAATATCCTTTGCACATTGTGACATGAAAACCATTTTAACCATCTCCTTTCCATGATC
Organism: Gopherus flavomarginatus; assembly: GCF_025201925.1. Lineage (NCBI taxonomy): Eukaryota > Metazoa > Chordata > Testudines > Testudinidae > Gopherus > Gopherus flavomarginatus. The sequence goes on along the minus strand of NW_026115061.1, from coordinate 1,860,056 downwards.
AGTTTCAGGATTTAAATTCCCATGCTTTTTAACTTCACAAATCAGTCGAGCACAAAAGTCAGAGAGGTGCTTATCTGGATGCTGAACACAAGCAGTCACCTTGCTCCAATTTGGAGTAGCCTCCCCTGCATCTCTAATACCATTCAAAACAGCTTTTAAAAATCCATCCAACTTTGTCTTTTGAGCTGGATTATTGGGATTCCAGTTAGGGTCAGTAATTAGCCAAGGTGCATTCAAATGAGCTGCAGATTTTTCTTTTACTTTTTGTCTTTCATCTTCTGTCATGAGAGTATCTAATAACTGATTTACATTTGCCCAAGTGGGCACATGAGTGAAAAAGATTGTGCAGAACATTCTTTCCACTGCCTCAGGATTGTCTCATAAGTGAGGCATAGTGCACTGCCAGTTAAACAAATTTGAAGTTGCAAACAGGGTATGGGTAAAACCATCTCATGTTCCCCAGCAACCAGTAGAACCAGATAAGTTCTCAATGAGGCTTGTAATATCAGAGGTGTCTCAGAAACATTCTCTCTCATGGAGTTAAGTAACCTGGTGGGGGTCCACAAGGGCAAGGACAAGGGCTGCTGTAATATTGGGGGTGTTTGAAAAGCAGTCCCTGACCAAGTTTGCAAAAGGCTGGCTGGAGGCTGCACAGAGGGGTTGAGGCTGCCTGATTCCTCTGAAGATGAGGGAACATCACTCTGAGCTCCCCCTTGATTCTCCTCTGTCCCTGAACTGTCCCTAACCTGCTTTTGAATCCTTGCACTCCATCAGACGGGGAAGAACAGGAACAAAACTGTCCTCCTCCCGGTGCGGCTCTGGTGCATATGGTGGGTGATTTTTTTACAAGAGCTCTCCATACAAACAGCTTCAAAAGCTACCCATCCCTCCATGGGTTTATAATTATACCATACAAACAAGTAATCCATTTGTCTCGGCCTAAGATCAACCAAAATATCCCTTAAGGAGTTCCTCCTATCTGTGGAAAAGGTTTCACCCACCGGCCAGTCTCTAGTTGGGGACAAATGAAAGGTAAATGATGGCCATTGGATCCAACACAGATTTCTCATCTTAAATTTAACTAGATCAGCTGTCTCAGAAATCTCTTTCCAATCTCTAAGTATCAGAGACAACGGGGCATCCCCCGGGCACTTACTGCCAACTTGTCTCATTTTAATGAAGGGACTCTAACCCCTCCTCCCCGGGTCGAGGTAAAGGGACTCTAACCCCCACCTCCCCGCGTCGAGCGCTCGCTTACCTCTCCAGGGACTTGAACACCTGGACTGAGACTCAAACCCAGGCTGGGACTCTAACCCAGACAACTTGGATCCTGTGCAAACCTGGACTGGGACTCTAACCCAGACCTAAGTAGTCAGGGACTCTAACCCCGACAACCTGGACACTACTCAATGGGTAGGTGGACGTTGCTGGATTTCTACGAGTTTCAGCTGGTTCACAGAACACGCCTTATCGCCAACGCAGAGATCAGATCACCAGGCAAGGCTCCTCTAAACTGGAGGATGCGCGCTGCGTTGCCTCAGGGTCCGATCCCCCGCCGGAGAGTCAGACGGGTCCTGGCGGAGTCACCAAAGATGTCAGGGACTCTAACCCAGACGGCAAAGTTCGTTGTCTGACCGCGAGAGAGACAGGCAACACCAGCAAGGTCCGATCAAAAGCTCTTTATTGACAAGTGCACGCATCAATAGAGAGCAGCTCGTCTCCAGAGAGAACCAGCCTGCTCTTTACATCTTAGTATAAGCCTATATAGACAGTTCCGTCGCGTCATAAATTATTCACTGGAGCAACCCACCCCCTTCTTCTAACAACTAGAAACTAGACACCTTTAGTATACATGCATGCCTAAAGTTAGAAATGTAGGGGAGTTAAAAACAAACAAAGAACAAAACCAGGGAGCGAAAACAAGGAGGCTGGGAAACTAGGACTCTTATCAGTTCTTCGAAGGAGCTGCCCGAACACAGCACATCTGGTACTATGCCAGGAATGCAGCTTCTCTCTTATCTCACTTTTTCCCAGCACTTGTGAGACATGCTGCTGCTTCTCAGTGTTTTCCACTCAGGGATTACCCACAAACCTCTGTTAGCCTGACTTTGGTCAGGTTGGCATACCTGGTTTTGTCTGCTATATCTTTATTCAGGCCTAACAATTATAATGTCACAGTCTCGGTGAGTTGACTGCTGCAGCTCCCCGTAGACTCTGCCTGCGCCTCTCAAAGAGCTGGAGTACAGCAGGCGAGGGGAGAGCACTCAATGTATTGCATCTACACTAGACGCGATATATCAACCCCCGCTGGATCGATCGCTGCCCACCGATTCGGCAGGTGGTATAGACATACCCCGAGTATCTGGTGATCGGAGCTGGACCCCCGAGGGGGACACATTGAAGGAACTCAGGGGTTAAGGTGCCTCTATTGTCAACTGTCAGGGCTGCTGTGGCTCAGAGGAGGGTGCTTGACTGCCTGGCAGGCTTAGGCGCCGCAAGCCTTGGAGGTGGGAGAAGTGAAGCGGCCACGGCGTGCTCGGGGTGCTCGTGCTCGGAGCAGGGGTGAGCTTGGGCGACGGGGGTGCCGCAGGGCAGAGCAGGAGAGTTGCCACAAGAGGGGAGCCTCAGGGTGGAGGGGGGAGCTGCCACGGGTGGGGCGCCTCAGAGCAGGGGTGCGGGGAGGGAGGGTGCAAGGTGGAAGTTTCGCCTAGGGCATGAAACTTCCTTTCACCGGCCCTGCCCCACGCCCTGCCTGCAGCCAGAACTGCACCCCCTGCCCAGCCCTGCCGGCAGTCAGCCTCTGTCTCCAGCCAGCCCTGCACCTTCTGCTTTGCCTGCACCAGCCGCATCCTCCCTGCCCTTTCTCCAGCCAACCCCTGATGCACCCCCCTGCCTGAAGCCAGCCAGCCACGCAGCCCTTGCCCTGCCTGAAGCCAGACCCTACCTCCAGCCAACCCCACATCCACTGGTGCCCTGCACTTCCCAGGGCAGTAACCCTGCACATCTGCTTCAATGAGGGGGGCAGGGAGCAGCTGGGACCCACACATGTGCACACCCTAGGGTGACCAGACAGCAAGTGTGAAAAATTGGGACAGCGTGGGGGTAATAGGATCCTAGATAAGACCCCAAAATTCGGACTGTCCCTATAAAATTGGGACATCTGGTCACCACAGCACACCCCCAGGACTCCTGAGTTCCATTGCTGGGTTTCCTATTGGTTCCTCTGCTGGTTGTTTTCCTTTTCCTGGGGACTTTGGGCAAGTTGCTCCCCACTCTCGGGCTCTGTCCCCAGCAGTCAAATGGGGATTTCATACCTTCCCGCTATTGGAAAGTGCTGGGAGAATCCCCCAGCAAAAGCTGCTCTGACAGTGCTAAACAGCATCTGACCATTCAAGGTCGGAGCTCACTGCCCAGGAGGAGTGCTTGGCTCTGGGGTTTTACTTCAGCCCAGTGTAGAGAGAGAGCCCTAACCATGGAGTTTGGCTCAAGAAGACGAAGTCTCCAATTTGTTAAAGGTGTTTTGAATTTCAATCCTGTGCTCCAAAGTGCTTGGTGTCAGTTGTAAACTTTAGGAGCATGCTCTCCACTCCATTTTCCAAATCATTCATGAAAATATAGAATAGTACCTGACACCGGACTGATCCCTGCCAGACCCACTAGGTTCACCCTCCCCGTTGGGCAGCTAAACATGGAGAAGGGCTCCTGGAATCTTGGCTTTCAACCAGCTCTGCACCCACATTACACTGATTGCAGCTGGACTACATTTCCCTCGTTTGCTTCTGAGAATGTCCTATGGGACTGTGTCAAAAGCCTTAGTAACACCAAGCTAGATCCCATCTATTGTTTACTCACCTCTACCAGGCCCAGAACCCTGCCAAAGAAGGAAAGAGGATTGGTTTGGAATGATTTGTTCTTGACAATTCCACGCTCACTAGTCATAAGAACCAAATCATCCTGTAGGTGCTGCTGACAAACTGAGTGTTTAAGAATGTATTGCAGGATCTCTCCAGCTATGGCAGTCAGGCTAGCTAGTCTGTAAGTCCCAGAGGTCTTTTTGTTCCCCTTTGAAAGATAGGTCCTGTCTTGTTCATGGATGGGAAGATGTTCTTTTTCAGGGGTCTCAGACGAAAACTGGGGCACAACACCTGGTTTGTTAAGACCACAAAAACGGAGGCAGGAACCTCTTCTCTGCTGCTGGCAAAGAACCACAGGTACCTAAAAGATAGGGACTCACATCTTTGAATGGGCTTTAAAAAGGCAGTGGTTAATAAGTTTGGCCCCGACCATTTCTTGTTTCCACAGACTAGACATTTTAGCAAACTTTAGAATTCCTTGGTGCTAAACACTGTGAAACTCCCCTTTCTCCTTCACAGAGGGCTTTAATACCCCTTCTCTCACTTGGGCTCTAAACTGCCCATAGTTCGAGAACTGTTCCTGTTCCGATTGGACAGATGGGAGAAGGGAAGTGACCTACCCAAGGCCTACACAACAAGGCGATGGCAGAGCCAGAAAGAGAAGCAACCAGTTCTGACTCCTGTTCTAACAGATGAAAACACCCCAGAGCCCAGGAATCGAGATGGTGGGAAAATTTCATTCAAACCGTTTCTGTCCGAAAATCCCATTTAGACTAAACCAGTATGTTTCTCAAAATCATAACAAGTGGGATGAAAGATCTTTGCAAAAATATTTTGTTGCAAAACAAAAGCATCTCCTCTTTGTCAGAGTGTGTTAAATTGTCTCCTCGCACACAAAGAGGAGACACTTACATCTCAACCATTAGATAAGATGCTTCAATCTGAGCTAAGTCGTTGCTACTATTAACAATTTCAAAATAAAAAAATACAAATAAAATAGACTATTTCAGCTAATCTATTATGTCATAATCTGCTCTGAGTAAACATGATGGGAAATTTCATATTATGCACTACTTCTAGTGACACTCCCAAATGGATCCGCATCCTTCACCCACCATGAGGTAGGTAAGAGCGGATCATTATTATCCCTACTTGAAAGAGGGAGAAGCTCAGGCTGAGAAAGGAGAATTGACTTGTCTTAGGTCACACAGCCCGTCAGAGGCAGTGTTGGGAATAGGACCGAAGAGCCCTGATTTTCAAACAAACCATCGGATCTTGAATTTCAGACACTGAATGACCTGAATACTGTGCTCTCAGATGAGCTCCAGACCAACAACAGTGACAGTAATTATTCAGCAAGTATTTGAGGAGAACTGCAATGTTAGAGGGAATCATCAACTGCTCAGAGACAATTAATGCAGAGAAGCAGCAAAATTAATCAAAGATAGAACTGGTTCTGACTTATTTACTTGATCTTAAAAGAGAACAACAAGGACCTGAGTCTCCTCCCTGTCAATATCCCCCTGCTCAACCAATCAGGGTAGAGACGGAGGACGGGAGGCTGAGGGTTCTCACCAGAGAGCCCAAAGGATGGCCCAGGTCACCGGTGAGGATCACTGCCCGAGCACTATTTCAGTCCCACATTTTTGGGTGGACCTTCCATAGTGGGAGCTGCAGAGGACTTCCCTGCAACACACACACACACACCTCCGTCCTGTTGTTGGGAAGGGAACAGGAGAAAGGACAAAAGAAGCAAGAGAAGAAGAGGAGGGAGGGATGGAGGAAGAGGTGAAACAAAAAGGACAAACCCTAATGTCCCCAGCGATTCTAAGGGACAAAATCCCAGGTGCGCAATAAAATTCTGCCTCCTTAAGCTCGTGTTTTCCATGCCTAGAATTCACTTGTCACCAGATAGATCAGACTGAACAGGTTTCAAACCTCCAGGAGGCTCTTACCTTCTAAACAGGGACGGCTGTTTTCTAGTAAAATCACTACAAGGGAAGGAGGAAACTCGAAAGAGGTTCCTCCTGGCGCTCACGTCCATGACCCCAAATAATCTCTCAGTCCTCAAAGAGAGACTTGGAGAAGGAAACGTGCTGAAGCAAAGCCACAGAGGTCTCTGAGGTTTCCCTGGCCCCTCGCCCCTGTCCTGCCTGGCTGATGTCAGCATCTCTCTGTGAGGTCACCACCTCCCCACCACCTTTGACCAATAGTCTGAGGTCCTGCAAAAGGCCTTTGTGATGTCACTGACACACCCCTCCCTTGCTGGGCTAATGTCCTGCCCCTGGCCGGGCACTTTGGAGGTTTGAGCTACTCCCTGTGGATCACCCCACTCAAGGAGCGTTCGTTCTAGGCAGCAAGCCGGCTAGACAGGAAAACATTAGACGCTGCTCCCAATGCTACACTCAGTTTTTCAGAAATTAGTCGACTTCATGGTCAGAAGACACCATTAGAGCATCTAACCTGCATATCACAGGCCTCCTGTATGACATAACAGCTACTTTGGGGGCAAACACATTCCAGAAAGGCATCTAGTCTTCATTAAATGACATCAGGAGATGGTGAATCCACCACTTTCCTTCGTAGCTTGCTCCTGTGGTGAATCATCCTCGCTGTTGACTATTGTGCCTCAGTTGTAATATGAATTTGTCTCTTTTCACTTTCCAGCCATTGGGTCTTGTTATGCCTTTCTCTGCTCCATTCAAGAGCCCGTAAATACCCAATCTTTTCTCTCCATTAAGGCCCTTCAACATTTCAATGAAATCACCTTTCAATCTTCTTTTGATAAGCTAAACAGGTTGAGCTCTTTCAACAGCTCACTGGAAGGCATTTTTCTCCAGCCCTCAGAACATTTGGTGGTTCTTTGCGGCCCTAGCTCCAATTTCACAACATCTTTTTCAAATGAGGATACCAGAACTGGAGGCAGTATAAAGGTTGTATAAAGGTAAAATTAAATAGGTTGCAGAGGAGTTTTTTTTAATTTCGGCTTTTGTTGCTAAAAATTTTGTCTCTCTGAGGTGAGAAAAAACACTCCCCGAATGCCAAAATTTGAGCCATGAAAAGCGGCAGTGTGAACAGCGCATCATAGGTGGAGCTGTGCTCCCGGTGACAAAGCTCCTGCCCCTCATTGGAGGTAGTTTGGTTTTGTTGCCGGGGAAGCTCTCTCTCAGCGATAAGGACGGCCACACAGCGCACCTTACAATGGCATGGTTAGAGTGGCACAGCTGCACCGTGGTAAGGTGCGCGGTGTAGACACAGCCTCAGAGCTGGGGAAAGCCGACAGGCGCTGAGGAGCACAGGGTTCAGACAGAGACATCCGTTAGGAGAGGAACTATTCACAGGGATTCTCTGTAGCCTAGTAAGGTGGAGAGGATGGAAGATGATAATGTACAGGTAGGTTCTGATGAGAAACAGTGAAATGAAAGAGTCTCCCTCAATTACATCATGTAATAGCAGACAGCTAAAATGGGACACATTTTAGAAGTGCTTAAATACAAACGCTAAACGTCTAAGTACTAAGACTGGTGAATTTGAGTGCCTGGTATTGAGTGACGATATTGATAGAATAGGTATCACAGAAACCCTTGCACCCCCTCCTGCACCCACATGGGGAGACTGACCTGTGTGCATGGAGCAGCTGGCATTGCTGCCCCCCACTCCTCCCTGGAACGCTGCTCATCTGGGCACCCCTAGGGGCTGTGGGATGTGGGGGCAAGAAGTGAGATCATCCGAGATCCCTGCATCCAGGTCACTTTCCTCAGCCGGGCTGCATAGCGGGAGGGCAGAGAGCAGCAGCTTCTGATGCTCCCCTCACAGCACAGCCCAGGTGGGAAAAGTGACCAGGAGGCATGGAGCACATAGGGTTGCTCCTTACTCCCCTCAAACCTCTATGGACCCATGGAGGAGCATTGGGGCAGGGGAGAGCAGTGAGCACCTTTGCACTGCCACACGGTGCCCTTTGACCCCTGGAGCCCTGGGCGGCTATCGGGGGACACCACCCCTAAGGGCGGCCAGGCTCCCCAGAACGAGCAGCCGAAAACACAGAGACTGGCCACACACTGAGCAGTGGTAGCCTGGGCGGCTCGTAATGGAGGCTCAGGGGGGAGGGGTGTCATAACATTTTTTCCCAGATTTGGACCTTAGCGTCCAAAATATGGGTGTTAGCATGAAAACCTCCAAGCTTAGTTACCAGCTTGGACCTGGTAAAGCTGCCACCAGCCAGGGATTTATACAGTGCCTGGCTCACTGTGGTCTCCCCAAAACCTTCCCCGGGGGAGCCCCAGACTCAGATGCCTTGAGTCTCACAACAAAGGGGAATAAACCATTTCCCTTCCCCCTCCTCCCCTCCAGGTGTTCCCTCCCTGGGTTCCTGGAGAGATATACAGAAGCAAGCTCCGTGAATCTAAACAGAGGGACTCCCCCCTCCCTGTTTCCAGTCCTGGAAATAGAAGTACCAAGATAGCTAATCTCTCTTCCCCCTTACCCAGAGGGTATGCAAAGTCAGGCTAGTAAATCTAACACAACGAGATTTTCCCCCTGACTTCTTCCTCCCACCAATTCCCTGGTGAGCTGCAGACTCAATTCCCTGGAGTCCCCACTAAAGAAAAAATCCAACAGGTCTTAAAAAGAAAGCTTTATATAAAAAGAAAGAAAAGGACATAAAAATGGTCTCTCTGTATTAAGGTGACAAATACAGGGTTATTTGCTTAAAAGAAAAAAATGAATAAACAGCCTTATCCAAAAAGAATACAATTTAAACATTCCAGCAACTACACATATGTAAATACAACAAAAACCAATATAAACTTATTGTCTTATTATCTTTGTACTTACAACTTGGAAACAGAAGATTAGAAAGGCAGGAGATAGAAAAATCACTCTCATAGCCGAGACGCCACAGACACAAGACAAAGAACTCACACAAAAACTTCCCTCCACCCAGAATTGAAAAAGTCTTGTTTCCTGATTGGACCTCTGGTCAGGTGTTTTAGGTTACTGGTGTTACCCCTTTATAGGTAAAAGAACATTAACCCTTAGCTCTCTGTTTATGACAAGGGGGCTCAGCCTCCCCAAACCTTGCACTGCCAAGGGGACAGTGGGGCCCATGATCAGGGGCCCTGGCCAAGTTAGGTCCCCCTGGAAAAGTCTCCCCTATGTCAGCCCCAGGGCTGGAGGAGCTCCCACTCCCTGCTACAGCCCGGGGGCTGCAGCAGGGGCACAGAGCTTCTCTGGTCTCAGGGCCACAGCGGGGCAGGGGTAAAGGAGTGATAGGGTGGGGCTGGTGGGGCAAGGGATGGAACAGAAGTGACAGTGGATGGGGCCATGGGTGGAAGGGGGTAGAGCCACAGACAGAAGGTAGGGGCATGGTTCTGGTGCTTGGGCCCCCACACTTGTTCTCCCTTTCCCTGGTGTTTGGCATCACTAGCCCCGGCTTAGCGAGTAGGGTTCAGTGGTCCCCATAATGTGGTTTGCGACTCCTAGGCGGACACAGAGGAACATTCATGGGGGCACCTCAGGACCTGAGCCTGTCCACATAGAGGGCAGGGAGGGAGCACCACTCTGCCACAGCTCTTCCCCAACCCCACCCTCAGCCTGAGACTCTGGCTCCCAGCCCGGCGTCGACCCCTTTACCCCTGTCCGCACCTTTCACCCCAGCAAGCAACAGCCCCACTCCTCCCAGCCCCGGTTCTTGACCCTGGCTTCCGAGGGGCCACAGCCATGGCTAAGAGGGCACAATGTGAAATGTTTGGGGACCACTGGTTTAAGGTGACGCCATCAATCACTTCTCTGCAGTCCAATAAAAGCTATTCCTCACTCACCTATCCCTCCATCAGGACGGACTAGGTATGTTCTGCTCCCCTTCACTCATACAGGAAGGAGAATAACATTTCATTCCACTCAATCCTAAAGTGATTTGTAACCCAAGACCATCCCAAACTGGTCATTTTGGGGAAACGGCCCCATCATGCTGCATAGCTAGGCAGAGTAGGTATGTCTATGCGAACACGGTCTGTTCCTGAAGTCTTTCCCCAGCTCCTCACTAGGTGAGAGAGGGGAGCTCATTCAGACCCTGCTTTCGCTTAGTATTTAAAAACTCCTTAGTGTCCCTAGCTCTGCCGGCCTTTCGGAAGAATCTTTTCTTTTATATGATGAAGTAAGATTTTCAGGAATCATCATCATCATGGGGGAGACATATCATATCATATCTAACAGGTGTGTCTGGACGGAGGCCTGAGGCTGGGTACTTTAAAGGAACTGCGTGGTTTAAACTTCTAAGTAACCAGTGAGGTACTACAGAAGCTGTTTTGTGCTGGCTTGGTATATCTAAGTATTGAAATAACCAGCAGCGTTTGGGATTTGTCTGCCCTGTTTTGTTTGCAATTCACTCTGATTGAGTGAGCTGAGCTGGCTCCCACGGGCAGCACCGTCACACCTACAGCCAGGCTGCAGAGGTCCGGGGGATCTTAGGGGCCTTGGGGTGCACAGATACCTATGTCCAGGCCATAGCGGTCCCTGGGGGGCTTAGAGAGTTTGGGGGGGACACAGATACCAATCTCCATGCTCTAGGGGTCCCATGGGGGCTTAGAGGGTTCGTGGGGGGCACATATTCCTACATCCAGGCTGTAGGGTTACCAGGGGGGCTTAGGGGGTTAGTGGGGGGCAAAGATACCTACGTCCAGGCTGGAGGCATCCTGGGAGTCTTAGGGGATTTGTGGGGGCCAAAGACACCTATGATGTCCAGGCTGCAGGGGTACCAGTGGGTTTTAGGGGTTCGAGTGGGCACAGATACGTATGTCCAGGTTGTATCGTTCCCAGGGGGGGTTAGAGGTTTCGTGAGGGGCACAGATATCTACGTCCAGATTGTAGATGTCCCGGGAGGGAGGGGTTAGGGGGGTTGTGGGAGTGCAAATACCTATGTCCAGGCTGTAGGGGTTCCTGGGGGCTTAGAGGGTTTCTGAGGGGCACATATACCTACGTGCACACTGGAGTGTAGCAAGGGGCTTATGGAGTCTATATGGGGTACAGATACCAATGTTCTGGCTGTATAGGTCCCTCGGGGGCTTAGGGGGTTTGTGGGGGGCACAGATACCTAAGTTCAGGCTGGAGGGATCTCTGAGTGTCTTAGGTGTTTGGTGGGAGGCACAGATACCTACGTCCAGGCTGCAGGGGTCTCGGAGGGGCTTAGGGTCTGTCACGGAGTGTGGGGGAGTCCAGTCCTGCACCCCTCTTCCTGGGACTCACAGTGGCTTTCAGCCAGCCAGTAAAACAGAAGGTTTATTGGACAACAAGAGCGAAGGATACAGCAGAGCTTGGAGGCACAAGCAGGATCCCACAATCAAGTCCTTCTAGGGGTTCAGAAAACTTAGTTCCCAGTTTGGGAATCCCTGAATTCCAACCACCCAGACCAAAACCGAAACTGAACTAACCCAACTCCCTCCAGCTGGCCATTTCCTGTGTCCAGCTTCCCGGGCAAAGGTGCTGACCCCTCCCCCCGCCTAGCTCAGGTTACAGGCTGAACACGTGTCCGGTCCTAAAGTCACCCCCTGCTCTCCCATCCCCCACACAGACAGTCCCTGCTCCATCACAGTAATGCACAGAGCATTTCCCGCATGAAGCCACAGTGACACCGTGTGGCCACGCACAGTAAAGCACAGAACATTTCCCATATGGAGCAACTGTGACACCGTGTGGCCAGGCAGGGTAATGCACAGAGCATTTCCCGCATGGAGCAACATTGACACCTTGTGACCACACCAGGTAATGTACAGAGCATTTCCTACATGGAGCAACAGTGACACCATGTGGCATGCAGGGAAATGCACAGAGCATTTCCTGGATGGAGCAACAGTGATTCCATGCGGCCACGCAGGGTAATGCACAGAGCATTTCTCTCATAGGGGAACAGTAACAACATGTGGCCATGCAGGGTAATGCACAGAGCATCACGCCTATGTAGAGGCTGTAGAGATCCCTGGGGCGCTTAAGGGTCGTGGGGGGCACAGATAGCTACGTCCAGGCTTTAGACATTCTGGTGGGCGTTAGGGGCTTCATGAGGGGCACAAAAATCTACGTCAGGGCTGGAGAGGTCCCTGAATGGCTTAGGGGGTTGTGGTGAGCATAGATACATACGTCCAGGCTGCAGGGGTCCCAGAGGGACTTAAGTGGTGTCACGTAGTGTGGTGGAATCTGGCCCTGCACCCATTCTTCCTGGGACACACAGTGACTCAGCCAGCCAGTAAAACAGAAGGTTTTTTTGGCCAACAGGAATGAAGGATACAGTAGGGCTTTTGGGCACAACCAGGACCCCTCAATCGAGTCCTTCTGAGGGTTCAGGAAGCTTAGTTCCCAGTTTGGGATTCCCTGAATTCCAACAACCCAGCTCCAAACCAAAACTGAACTAACTCCCTCCAGCCAGCCCCTTCCTTTATTCAGCTTCCTGGGCAAAGGTGCTGACCCCCTCCCCGCTGCCTAGCTTAAGTAACAGGCTTAGGTCCTGTCCCTCACCTAAAGTCACCCGCTGCTCTCCCATCCCCCACACAGACAGTCCCCACTCCATCACAGTAATGCACAGAGCATTTCGCGCATGGAGCAACAGTAACACTGTGTGGCCATGCAGGGTAATGCCCAGAGCATTTCCTGCATGGAGCAAGAGTGACACCGTGTGGCCACACAGGGTAATGCACAGAGCATTTCCCTGCATGGAGCAACAGTGACAGCGTGTGGCCACACAGGGTAATGCACAGAGCATTTCCTGCATGTAGCAACAGTGACACCATGTGGCCACACAGGGTAATGCACAGAGCATCGCACCTACGTGGAGGCTGTAGAGATCCCTCTTGGGCTTACGGGGGTTCGTAGGGTCACAGATATCTACATCCATTATGGGCGGGACCCTGGAAGAGTTAGGGGGGTTGTGAGGGGCATAGGTACTTGCGTCCAGGCTGTAGAGGTCCTGGTGGGGATTAAAGGCTTCCTGGAGGACAGCAATATCTACGTCCAGGCTGAAGGGGTACCTGGACGCTTAGGGGGTTGTGGTGAGCACAGTGATCCCTGGGGGAATAGGGACTTGGTGAGGGGCACAGATACCTATGTATGTCCTGGAGGGGTCCCTGGGAGGGGGCTTAGTGGTACTGTAGGAGACACAGATACCTACGTCCAGGCTATAGGCATTCTGGGGGGGCTTAGGGCTTTGGGGGGACACAGATACCTACATCCAGGCTGGAGGGGTCCCGGGGGGCTTAGGTGGTTTGTGAGGAGGGGCACAGATATGTACATCCATGCTGGAGAGTTTCCGGAGAGGATTAGGGGTTTTTGCGGATGGCAGAGATACCTATCTCCATACTCTAGGGGTCCCGGGGGGCTTAGGGTTTTTTGGGAGGCACAGATATCTATGTCCAGGTTGGAGTGGTTCCTGGGGGGTTTAGGGAGTTCCTGGGGGGCACAGATACCTAGGTCCATGCTGTAGGGTTCCCTGGGTGGATTAGGGGTTTTCTGGGTGGCAGAGATACCTACGTCTAGGCTGTAGGTGTCCCTGGGAGGCTTAGGGGGTTTGTGGGGGGCAGTGATACCTACTTCCAGGCAATAGGTCTTCCAGGGGGAATTACTGTGTTGGGGGGGCACAGATACCTAGGTTCAGGCTGGAGTGGTCCCTGGGGGGGCTAAAGCTGTTTCTGGTGGGCACAGATAACTACCTCCAGGCTGGAGGGGTTTCTCGGCACTTAGGGGTTGTGGGGGGCACAGATACTTCCATCCAGGCTGGAGGGTCCCTGGGGGGCTTAGAGGGGTTCATGTGGGGCACAGATACCTAAGTCCAGGCTGGATGGGTCCAGGGGGGGCTTATGGGGTTCAGGGAGCACAGATGCTTATCTCTAGGCTATTGCGGTCCCTGGTGGGCTTTGGGGGTTTTGGGGGGCCCCAGATACCTAAGTCCATGCTGTAGGCGTCCCTGCAGGTGCTTATGGGTTCATGGGATGCACAGATACTTATGTCCAGTCTGGAGGGGACAGGGGGGGTTGGGGTTTCATGAGGGGCACAGATACAAACCTCCAGGCTGTAGGAGTCCCAGGGAGGCTGTGGGGGTACAGATACCTACATCTAGTCTGGATGGGTCCTGGGGGTTATAGGTGGTTTGTGCGGGTCACAGATACCTAGATACAGGCTGTCGGTGTCTCGAGGAGATTATACGGTTCACTGGGGGCTCAGATTCATCCAGGCTGGATGTGTCCCGAGGAGCTTAGGGGGATTTTGGGGTGCTCAGACACCTGTGTCCAGGCTGTAGGGATCCCTGGGAGGTTCGAGGTTCGTGGGTGTCAGAGATAGGGACTTCCAGGCTGAAGGGGTCGCTGGGACGTTTAGGGGGTTTGTGGGAGTACAGATACCTACGTCCAGGCTAAAGGGGTAAAGGGGGTGCTTAGGGAATCGGGGCGGACACAGATACCTACCTCCAGGGTCTAGGGGTCCCGAGGGGATTGGGGGTTGAGGGGGGAACAGATGCCTACGTCCTAGCTGAAGGGGTCCTGGGTGGTTTAGGAGGTTCGTTGGAGTCACAGATACCTAAGTCCAGGCTGTAGGGGTTCCTGGGGTATTCGGGGATTTCTGGGGGTCACAGATACCTACGTTCAGACTGGAAGGGTTCCAGAGGGCTTAGGAGATTTATAGGGGGACAGATACCAACATTCTGCCTGTAGGGGTTCCCGTGGGGATTAGGTGGTTTATGGGGGGCACAGATTACTCATAGACTCATAGACTCTAGGACTGGATGGGACCTCGAGAGGTCATCGAGTCCAGTCCTCTGCCCTCATGGCAGGACCAAATACTGTCTAGACCATCCCTAATAGACATTTATCTAACCTACTCTTAAATATCTCCAGAGATGGAGATTCCACAACTTCCCTAGGCAATCTATTCCAGTGTTTAACTACCCTGACAGTTAGGAACTTTTTCCTAATGTCCAACCTACATCTCCCTTGCTGCAGTTTAAGCCCATTGCTTCTTGTTCTATCATTGGAGGCTAAGGTGAACAAGTTTTCTCCCTCCTCCTGATGACACCTTTTTAGATACCTGAAAACTGCTATCATGTCCCCTCTCAGTCTTCTCTTTTCCAAACTAAACAAACCCAATTCTTTCAGCCTTCCTTCATAGGTCATGTTCTCAAGACCTTTAATCATTCTTGTTGCTCTTCTCTGGACCCTCTCCAATTTCTCCACATCTTTCTTGAAATGTGGTGCCCAGAACTGGACACAATACTCCAGTTGAGGCCTAACCAGCGCAGAGTAAAGCGGAAGAATGACTTCTCGTATCTTGTTTAAAACACACCTGTTAATGCATCCCAGAATCACGTTTGCTTTTTTTGCAACAGTATCACACTGTTGACTCATATTAAGCTTGTGGTCCACTACGACCCCTAGATCTCTTTCTGCCATACTCCTTCCTAGACAGTTTCTTCCCATTCTGTATGTGTGAAACTGATTGTTCCTTCCTAAGTGGAGCACTTTGCATTTATCTTTATTGAACTTCATCCTGTTTACCTCAGACCATTTCTCCAATTTGTCCAGATCATTTTGAATTTTGACCCTGTCCTCCAAAGCAGTTGCAATCCCTCCCAGTTTGGTATCATCCGCAAACTTAATAAGCGTACTTTCTATGCCAACATCTAAATCGTTGATGAAGATATTGAACAGAACCGGTCCCAAAACAGACCCCTGCGGAACCCCACTTGTTATACCTTTCCAGCAGGATTGGGAGCCATTAACAACTATTATCTGAGTACGGTTATCCAGCCAGTTATGCACCCACCTTATAGTAGCCCCATCTAAATTGTACTTTCCTAGTTTATCTATAAGAATATCATGCGAGACTGTATCAAATGCCTTACTAAAGTCTAGGTATATCACATCCACCGCTTCTCCCTTATCCACAAGGCTCGTTATCCTATCAAAGAATGCTATCGGATTAGTTTGACACGATTTGTTCTTTACAAATCCATGCTGGCTATTCCCTATCACCTTACCACCTTCCAAGTGTTTGGAGATGATTTCTTTGATTACCTGCTCCATTATCTTCCCTGGCACAGAAGTTAAACTAACTGGTCTGTAGTTTGCTGGGTTGTTTTTATTTCCCTTTTTATAGATGGGCACTATATTTGCCCCCTTCCAGTCTTCTGGAATCTCCCCCGTCTCCCATGATTTCCCAAAGATAATAGCTAGAGGCTCAGATACCTCTTCTATTAACTCCTTGAGTATTCTAGGATGCATTTCATCAGGCCTTGGTGACTTGCAGGCATCTAACTTTTCTAAGTGATTTTTTACTTGCTCTTTCCTTATTTTCTCTTCTAAACCTACCCTCTTCCCGTAAGCATTCACTATACTAGACATTCCTTCAGACTTCTCAGTGAAGACTGAAACAAAGAAGTCATTAAGCATCTCTGCCATTTCCAAGTCTCCCGTTACTGTTTCCCCCTCCTCACTGAGCAGTGGGCCTACCCTGTCCTTAGTCTTCCTCTTGCTTCTAATGTATGACAGATACCAATGTCCTGGCTGTAGATGTTCCTCCATGGTGGCCTCAGGGCTGGAAGAGCTCCCACTCCCTTCTATTACCTGGGGGCTGCAGCAGGGGCACAGAGCTTCTCTGGTCTCACTCCTTTACCCCTGCCCCGCTGTGGCCCTGACACCAGAGAAACTCTGTGCCCCTGCTGCAGCCTCTGCGCCATATCAGGGAGTGGGAGTTCCTCCAGCCCTGGGGCCACCGTGAGGGAGACTTTTCCAGGGGGACCCAATTTGGCCAAGGGCCCCCGGGACCCCGACAGCCTGGATGTAGGGTTATGTGCGACCACAGCCCCTCTATGTACCCCAGGAACATCTACAGCCAGGACATTGGTATCTGTATCCCCCGAACCCACAAAGCCCCCCAGGGACCTTTACAGCCAGTATGTTGGTATCTGTGCCCCCCATAAATCTCCTAAGCGCTCCAGGACCCCTCCAGTCTGCACGTAGGTATCTGTGACCCCCAGAAATCGCTGAATGCCCCAGGAACCCCTACAGCCTGGACTTAGGTATCTGTGACTCCAACGAACCTCCTAAACCACCCAAGACACCTCCAGCTATGACGTAGGTATCTGTTCCCCCCTCAACCCCCAATCCCCTCGGGACCCCTAGACCCTGGACGTAAGTATCTGTGTCAGCCCCGATCCCTTAAGCACTCCCATTACCCCTTCAGCCTGGTCGTAACTACCTGTGACTCCCACGAACCCCCTAAGCCCCCATGGATCCCTACAGCCTGGACACAGGTGTCTGAGCACCCCACAAACCCCCTAAGCTCCTCGGGACACATCCAGCCTGGATGTATCTGAGCCCCCAGTGAACCGCATAATCTCCTCGGGACACCGACAGCCTGTACCTAGGTATCTGTGACCCCCACAAACCCCCTATAACCCCCAGGACCCATCCAGACTAGATGTAGGTATCTGTACCCCCACAGCCCCCCTGGGTCTCCTACAGCCTGGAGGTTCGTATCTGTGCCCCCCATGAAACCCCAACCCCCCCTGGCCCCTCCAGCCTGGACATAAGTATCTGTGCACCCCATGAACCCATAAGCACCTGTAGGGACGCCTACAGCATGGACTTAGGTCTCCGGGGTCCCCCAAAACCCCCTAAGCCCACTAGGGACCACTACAGCCTAGAGATAAGTATCTGTGCCCCCTGAACCCCATAAGCCCCCCCTGGATCCCTCCAGGCTGGATTTAGGTATCTGTGCCCCCTACGAACCCGCTAAGCTCCCCAGGGACCCTCCAGCCTGGACGGAGGTATCTGTGCCCCCGCACAATCCCTAAGTGCCGAGACACCCCTCCAGCCTGGAGGTAGGTATCTTTGCCGAACACAAACTGCCTAAGCCCCCCCCCATCGGGAACCCTCCAGCCTGGATCTAGGTATCTGTGCCCCCGCAACACACTAATTCCCCATGGAAGCCCTATTGCCTGGACTTAGGTATCGCTGCCCCCCACAAACCCCCTAAGCCTCCCAGGGACCCCTACAGCCTAGACGTATGTATCTGTACCCCTCAGAAAACCCTTAATCCACCCGGGGACCCCTACAGCATGGACCTAGGTATCTGTGCCCCCCAGGAACCCCCTAAACCCCCCAGGAACCACTCCAACCTGGACATAGTTATCTGTGCCTCCCAAAAAAACCCTAAGCCCCCTAGGGGCCCCTAGTTCCTGGAGATAGGTATCTCTGCTGTCCACAAAAATTCCTTATACTCCCTGGAACCTCTCCAGCCTGGACGTACATAGCTGTGCCCCCCACAACCCCCCTAAGCCCCCCGGGACCCCTCCAGCCTGGATGTAGTTATCTGTGCCCCCCCAAAGCCCTAAGCCCCCCCAGAATGCCTATAGCCTGGACGTAGGTATCTGTGTCCCCTACAATACCACTAAGCCCCCCCAGGGACCCCTCCAGGACAAACATAGGTATCTGTGCCCCTCACCAAGTTCCTAAACCCCCAGGGATCACTGTGCTCACCACAATCTCTAAGCCGTCCAGGGACCTCTCCAGCCCGGACGTAGATATTGGTGTCCTCCAGGAAGCCCTTAATCCCCACCAGGACCTCTACACCCTGGACGCAAGTACCTATGCCCCCCACAACCCCCCTAACTCCCCCAGAGTCCCGACCATCCTGGACGTAGGTATCTGTGACCCTACGAACCCCCTTAAGCCCCCCAGAATGCCTCCAGCCTGGACGTAGCTATCTGTACCTCCAATGACCCCTAAGCCCCCAGGGATCTCTACAGCCTCTACGTAGGTGTGATGCTCTGTGCATTACCCTGAGTGGCCACACAGTGTCACTGTTGCTCCATGCAGGAAATACTCTGGGCATTACCCTGCGTGGCCACATGGTGTCACTGTTGCTCCATGCGGGAAATGCTCTGGGCATTACTGTGATGGAGTGGGGACTGTCTGTGTGGGGGATGGGAGAGGAGGGGGTGACTTTAGGTGAGGGACAGGACCTAAGCCTGTAACTCGAGCTAGGCAGGGCTGAGAGAGTGAGCACCTTTGCCCGTGAAGCTGGACACAGGAAGGGGTCGGATGGAGGGAGTTAGTTCAGTTTTGGTTTGGAGCTGGGTAGCTGGAATTCACAGAATCCCAAACTGGGAACTAAGCTTCCTGAACCCCCAGAAGGATCGAGGGAGTTAGTTCAGTTTTGGTTTAGAATTCCTTGGTGCAAAAACACCGTGAAACTCCCCTTTCTTCTTCACAGAGGGCTTCAACACCCCTTTTCTCACTCAGGCTCACAACTGCCCAGAATTCGAGAACTGTCCCTGTTCCCATTGGACAAATGGGAGGAGCCTGAGGTACAGAGAAGGGAGGTGACCTACCCAAGGGCCTACACAGCAAGGCGGTGGCAGAGCCAGAAAGAGAAGCCGCCAGTCAGACTCCTGTTCTAACAGACAACAAATCCCCCCAGAGGCAGGGATAGAGCTCAGGAACTGAGATGGTGGGAAAATTTCATTCCAACCGTTTCTGTCCAAATATCCCATTCAGACTAAACCAGTTTGTTTCTCAGAATCATAACAAGTGAGATGGAAGTTCTTTGCAAAAAGATTTTATTGCAAAACAAAAGCATCTCCTGTTTGTCACAGTGTGTTAAACTGTGTCATCACACACAAGGAGGAGACACTTAGATCTTGAAAATTAGATAAGATGCTTCAGTCTGAGCTAAGTCATTGCTGCTCTTAACAATTCCAAAATAAAAAAATACAAATAAAAAAGACTGTTTCAACTAATCTATTATGTCATAATCTGCTCTGGTAAACGATGGGACACCTCATATTATGCACTACTCTTAGTGACACTCTCCAAAGGATCCCCATCCTCCACCCACCATGAGGTAGGTAAGAGTGGATCATTATTATCCCTACTTGAAAGCACACCATGGCCGCTTCACTTCTCCTGCCTCCCCTAGACCCTGGACGTAGGTATCTGTGTCAACCCCGATCCCTTAAGCACTCCCATTACCCCTTCAGCCTGGACGTAACTACATGTGACCCCTACGAACCCCCTAAGCCCCCAGGGATCCCTACAGCCTGGACACAGGTGTCTGAGCACCCCACAAACCCCCTAAGCTCCTTGGGACACATCCAGCCTGGATGTATCTGAGCCCCCAGTGAACCGCATAATCTCCTCGGGACACCGACAGCCTGTACCTAGGTATCTGTGACCCCCACAAACCCCCTATAACCCCCAGGACCCATCCAGACTAGATGTAGGTATCTGTACCCCCACAGCCTCCCTGGGACTCCTACAGCCTGGAGGTTTGTATCTGTGCCCCTCATGAAACCCCAATCCCCCCTGTCTCTTCCAGACTGGACATAAGTATCTGTGCACCCCATGAACCCATAAGCACCTGTAGGGACGCCTACAGCATGGACTTAGGTATCTGGGGCCCCCCAAAACCCCCAAAGCCCACCAGGGACCCCTATAGCCTAGAGATATGCATCTGTGCTCCCTGAACCCCATAAGCAACCCCTGGACCCATCCAGCCTGGACTTAGGTATCTGTGCCCCACATGAACCCGCTAAGCCCCCCAGGGACCTTCTAACCTGGATAGAAGTATCTGTGCCCCCCACAACCCCTAAGTGCCGAGAAACCCCTCCAGCCTGGAGGTAGTTATCTGTGCCCACCAGAAACCGCTTTAGCCCCCCCAGGGACCACTCCAGCCTGGATGCAGATATCTGTGCCCAACACAAACGGCGTAAGCGCCCCCCCCCGGGAACCCTCCAGCCTGAACCTAGGTATCTGTGCCCCCCCAACACACTAATTCCCCCTGGAAGACCTATTGCCTGGAAGTAGGTATCTCTGCCCCCCACAAACCCTCTAAGCCTCCCAGGGACACCTACAGCCTAGACGTAGGTATCTCTGCCACCCAGAAAACCCCTAATCCACCCAGGGAACCCTACAGCATGGACCTGGGTATCTGTGCCCCCCAGGAACTCCCTAAACCCCCCAGGAACCACTCCAACCTGGACATAGATATCTGTGCCTCCCAAAAAACCCTAAGTCCCTCGGGACCCCTAGAGTATGGAGATAGGTATCTCTGCCATCCGCAAAATCCACTAATCCTCTCCGGAACCTCTCCAGCCTGGATGTACATATCTGTGCCCCTCCCCACAAACCACCTAAGCCCCCCGGGACCCCTCCAGCCTGGATGTAGGTATCTGTGCCCCCCCAAAGCCCTAAGCCCCCCCAGAATGCCTATAGCCTGGACGTAGGTATCTGTGTCTCCTACAGTACCACTAAGCCCCCCCTAGGGACCCCTCCAGGACATACATAGGTATCTGTGCCCCTCACCAAGTCCCTATACCCCCAGGAATCACTGTGCTCACCACAACCCCCTAAGCGTCCAGGGACCCCTTCAGCCTGGACGTAGATATTGCTGTCCTCCAGGAAGCCTTTAATCCCCACCAGGACCTCTACAGCCTGGACGCAAGTACCTATGCCTCTCACAACCCCCCTAACTCTCCCAGGGTCCCGCCCATACTGGATGTCGATATCTGTGACCCTACGAACCCCCGTAAGCCCTCGAGGGATCTCTACAGCCTCCACGTAGGTGCGATGCTTTGTGCATTACCCTGTGTGACCACACGGTGTCACTGTTGATCCATGCAGGAAATGCTCTGTGCATTACCCTGTGAGGCCACACGGTGTCACTCTTGCTCCATACAGGAAATGCTCTGTGCATTACTCTGTGTGGCCACACGGTATCACTCTTGCTCCATGCAGGAAATGCTCTGGGCATTACCCTGTGTGGCCACATGGTGTCATTGTTGCTCCACGGGGGAAATGCTCTGGGCATTACTGTGATGGAGTGGGGACTGTCTGTGTGGGGGATGGGAGAGCAGCGGGTGACTTTAGGTGAGGGATAGGACCTAAGCCTGTAACTTAAGCTAGGCAGCTGGGAGGGGGTCAGCACCTTTGCCCAGGAAGCTGAAGAAAGGAAGGGGCTGGCTGGTGGGAGTTAGTTCAGTTTTGGTTTGGAGCTGGGTTGTTGGAATTCAGGGAATCCCAAACTGGGAACTAAGCTTCCTGAACCCCCAGAAGGACTCGATTGAGGGGTCCTGGTTGTGCCCAAAAGCCCTGCTGTATCCTTCGTTCCTGTTGGCCAAAAAAACCTTCTGTTTTACTGGCTGGCTGAGTCACTGTGTGTCCCAGGAAGAGGGGTGCAGGGCCAGATTCCACCACACTACGTGACACTCCCTAAGTCCCTCTGGGACCCCTGCAGCCTGGACGTAGGTATCTGTGCCCCCCACCAAACTTCTGAGCCCCCCCCGACCCCCTACAGCCTGGACCTAGATATCTGTGCCCCCCACGAACTCCCTAAGCCCCCCAGGGACCCCTTGAGCCTGGACGTAGGTGGAACCCTTCTGCCAGGCTGAACTGATAGCAGCAAGGACTGGGTTCAATACATAGGGGTCCCTTGCCTACAATGTAATGCAAACCAGCTCGAGCCCCCACCCAGTGACATGGGAAAATTTTACATACGCACTCCTAGGTGCCTCAAAGGGGCAATACTTCCCCTCTCGCAAGCATAGAGTCTGGGTGTCTCAGAAAATGTTTAATAACGTGAGATAAACAACATAGCATTAAATTGGGAAAACACCTCAACTAGGCCGTGTCCTTTTCCCTGGGCTCATGAGTCCAGCAATCCCCAAATCTCCCCAAGGCCCCAAAGTCCAATATCTCCAACTTTTCAAGAGTCCAGCAACCCCAAAATCACCCACAGTTGCGCAACCCCAGGGTTCAAGAGTCTATCTGCAGGGTTTTTCCCCCTGCCCGCCTGAGTAGAAAGGGGCACCTTATGTGGTCCACTGCTGACTGCTCTGCCTCTCCATGGGATTCTGCTTTTGCCTTCCCCACAAACTGCTCAGTTCAGCCCACCAGCTGCTCTGCCAGCGGACCTGTGTTTTGCTCCAACTGTCCCCCAAAACTGCTAGACTCACCTCACTCCGTGGGCCACCCCCACAAACTGCTCCTGTCTGCCAACTACTGAGTTCTGCAATACAGTTTCAGAGTCCACCACAAGCTAACACATCTTCTCAGTGATTTGAGCTTAAGAACCTAGAAATTCAACTTTTAAGAAAATAAAAAATCAACACTACTATTCAACTATTAAAAGAAAAAAAAGGGCAATTGGTGACTCTAGCTCACCCAAGGAGCCCACTCCCTTCTCTAGTGAGTGCCACTCAACTGATGGTGAGAATCCCTGTCTCAAAGCTGTTTCACAGTTCCTCATCCACACAATCAGGGTGACAACACTCCACAACTCACACCCCAACAACAAATAAACTGGAGATACCATAGCTGCCAAAGTAACCATTCCAGGCTGCCGTGGCCGTGTCACGCACGGTGGGTGTGTCTATGCAAACATGATCAGACCCTGAAATCCTTTTCCACACTTGCCATAATTCACCGCCAGATGTGAGGGTAGAGTTCATCCTGCTTCTGCTTACATAGGTATCTGTGACCCCCACAACCCCCTAATCCCACCAGAACCCATCTAGCCTGGATAATGGTATCTGTGCTCTCCACAAACCTCTAAGCCCCCCAGGGAACCCACAAGCCCAGATGTAGGCATCTGTATGCCCCACACACCCCTTAATACCCACAGGAACCTTCCAGACTGTAGGTAGGTATCTGTGACCCCTAGAGCCCCACAAAGTCCCTCGGGACCCCTACAGCATGGATGTTTGTATCTGTGACCGACAAAAACCGCCTAAGCTACGCAGGGCCACCTACCATCAGGATGTAGGTATCTGTTCCCCCCCGAAACACACATAATCCCCCCGGAACCCCTCCAGCCTAGATGTAGGTATCTCTGACCCCACAAATCCACTAATACATGACAGGACCCCTCCAGCATCGACATAGGTATCTGTGCCCACACAACCCTCCTAAGACCCCCAAAACCCCTCCAGCCTAGACGCAGGTATCTGTGCCCAGCATGAACCCCCTAAGGTCCCTAGGACCCCTCTTGCCTGGATGAATGTATCTGTGCCCCTTACAAACCCGTAAGACCCCCCCCCAGGATCCCTATAGACCGGACTTAGATATCTCTGCACCCTCACGAACCCACTGATCCTCCCAGCGACCCCTACAGCATGGAAGTAGGTATCTCTACCCCAAAATTCCCCAAAGCAACCCCAGGACCCCTACAGCTTCGATATAGGTATCTGTGCCCCCGCACAACTCCCTAATACCCCCAGAACTCCTCCAGCCTGGACGTAGATATTTGTGACTTCCAGGAACCCCTAAAGCCCTCCCCAGGACTTCTCCAGTCCCTACATAGGTATCTCTGCCCCCCACCAGCCTTCTAAGACCCATAGGGCCCCCACCAGCCTGGTTATAGCTATGTGTACGCCACACAAACCCCCTAAGCTCCCCAGGGCCCCCTCCAACCGGTACGTAGGTATCTGCGCAACCACAAACCCTTAAGTCCCCCAGGGACCCCTCCAGACCATACGTAGGTTTCTGTGACCCTTACCAACTCCTTAAACCCCCAGGGACCACTACAGCCTGGACGTATGTATCTATGCTCACCACAACCCCCTAAGCCATCCAGGGACCTCTCCAGCCCTGACATAGATATTTGTGCCCCTCATGAAGCCCCTAATGCCCACCAGAATGTCTCCAGCCTGGACGTAGCTATCTGTGCCCCCCACGACCCCTAAGCCCCCCAGGGATCTCTACTGCCTCTACACAGGCGTGATGCTCTGTGCATTACCCTGCATGGCCACATGTTGTCACTGTTCCTCTATGAGAGAAATGCTCTGTGCATTACCCTTCGTGGACACACGGTGTCACTGTTGCTCCATGCAGGAAATGCTCTGTGCGTTACCCTGTGTGGCCACACGGTGTCACTGTTGCTCCATGCGGGAAATGCTCTGTGCATTACTGTGATGGAGTAGGGACTGTCTATGTGGGGGATGGGAGAGCAGGGGGTGACTTTAGGACCGGACACGTGCTCAGCCTGTAACCTGAGCTAGGCGGGGGGAGGGGTAAGCACCTTTGCCCGGGAAGCTGGACACAGGAAATGGCCAGCTGGAGGGAGTTGGGTTAGTTCAGTTTCGGTTTTGGTCTGGGTGGTTGGAATTCAGGGATTCCCAAACTGGGAACTAAGTTTTCTGAACCCCTAGAAGGACTTGATTGTGGGGTCCTGCTTGTGCCTCCAAGCTCTGCTGTATCCTTCGCTCCTGTTGTCCAATAAACCTTCTGTTTTACTGGCTGGCTGAGAGTCACTGTGAGTCCCAGGAAGAGGGGTGCAGGACCGGACTCCCCCACACTCCGTGACAGACCCTAAGCCCCTTCGAGACCCCTGCAGCCTGGACGTAGGTATCTGTGCCTCCCACCAAACACCTAAGACACTCAGAGATCCCTCCAGCCTGAACTTAGGTATCTGTGCCCCCCACAAACCCCCTAAGCCCCCGAGGGACCTATACAGCCAGAACATTGGTATCTGTACCCCATATAGAATCCATAAGCCCCTTGCGACACTCCAGTGTGCACGTAGGTATATGTGCCCCTCAGAAACCCTCTAAGCCCCCAGGAACCCCTACAGCCTGGACATAGGTATTTGCACTCCCACAACTCCCCTACCCCCCCCCTCCCGGGACATCTACAATCTGGACGTAGATATCTGTGCCCCTCACGAAACCTCTAACCCCCCCTGGGAACGATACAACCTGGACATACGTATTTGTGCCCACTCGAACCCCTAAAACCCACTGGTACCCCTACAGCCTGGACATCATAGGTGTCTTTGGCCCCCACAAATCCCCTAAGACTCCCAGGATGCCTCCAGCCTGGACGTAGGTATCTTTGCCCCCCACTAACACCCTAAGCCCCCCTGGTAACCCTACAGCCTGGATGTAGGAATATGTGCCCCCCACGAATCCTCTAAGCCCCCATGGGACCCCTAGAGCATGGAGATTGGTATCTGTGTCCCCCCCCAAACTCTCTAAGCCCCCCAGGGACCACTATGGCCTGGACATAGGTATCTGTGCACCCCAAGGCCCCTAAGATCCCCCGGACCTCTGCAGCCTGGCTGTAGGTGTGACGGTGCTGCCCATGGGAGCCAGCCCAGCTCACTCAATCAGAGTGAATTGCAAACAAAACAGGGCAGACAAATCCCAAACGCTGCTGGTTATTTCAATACTTAGATTTACCAAGCTAGCACAAAACAGCTTCTGTAGTACCTCACTGGTTACTTAGAAGTTTAAACCACGCAGTTCCCTTAAAGTACCCAGCCTCAGGCCTCCGTCCAGACACACCTGTTAGATATGATGATGATTCCTGAAAATCTTACTTCATCATAGAAAAGAAAAGATTCTTCCGATCCCAAAGGATCAGCCACATAACCAGGATCAACTATAACTTAGATTTTACCTAAAATACATGCTATAGCCAATTCTTATTAACTAAGCAAAAATTTATTAGAAAAGAAAAGAGAGAGAGAGTGAGTGTTGCTTAAAAGATTAATAGACATATAGACTTGAATTCAATTTTTGAGGTTCAGATACAAAGTAGAGATGAGCTTGTAGTTGCCAAAAGTCCTTTTAGAAATAGTCCATAGGTTATAATCCAATGTCCATATTCAGGGTGGCTCCAGTCAATGACTGGGGATCTCAATCCTTGTGGCTTAAGGTTTCCCCTTCTTGAAACCCAAAGCAGATATGAGATGAAGAAGGATCGTGTCCCAGGTTCTTAAACATTTCCAGCAACCTTTCAGCCTGAGAAAACAATAGGCTTAACTCTTCTTCCAAACATCCTGGCAATTAGTACATCCATCAAACAGTTCAGATAGAGATTACCACAATCTTCAAAGAGACACAGACAATAATACTATTTCACTCAAGTATCATCATAAATGTTAATATTCTTTATTTGCTCTTTGAATCAAAACTATAGCAATAGACAAGACTTGTTTTCTGACATCACAAGACCTGAGCAAACACCTCCCCTTCTACCTCTAACACTGCAGACTTGCATTTCAAAGCTCTGTTCATTTACATATCTTGTTAACCAGTTTTTAAGGTTCACCCACGGGTCAGGTCAGTCGGTGAGGTGAGTTAATTAACTCTTTCTGGCCCTGTCACCTTTCAATGAGATATTAGATTATACTTATAATGTCACAGTCTCGGTGAGTTGACTGCTGCAGCTCCCCGTAGACTCCGCCTGCGCCTCTCACCGAGCTGGAGTACAGCAGGCGAGGGGAGAGCACTCAATGTATTGCATCTACACTAGACGCGATATATCAACCCCCGCTGGATCGATCGCTGCCCACCGATTCGGCAGGTGGTATAGACATACCCCGAGTATCTGGTGATCGGAGCTGGACCCCCGAGGGGGACACATTGAAGGAACTCAGGGGTTAAGGTGCCTCTATTGTCAACTGTCAGGGCTGCTGTGGCTCAGAGGAGGGTGCTTGACTGCCTGGCAGGCTTAGGCGCCGCAAGCCTTGGAGGTGGGAGAAGTGAAGCGGCCACGGCGTGCTCGGGGTGCTCGTGCTCGGAGCAGGGGTGAGCTCGGGCGACGGGGGTGCCGCAGGGCAGAGCAGGAGAGTTGCCACAAGAGGGGAGCCTCAGGGTGGAGGGGGGAGCTGCCACGGGTGGGGCGCCTCAGGGCAGGGGTGAGGGGGGGGAGGGTGCAAGGTGGAAGTTTCGCCTGGGGCATGAAACTTCCTTGCACCGGCCCTGCCCCACGCCCTGCCTGCAGCCAGCCCTGCACCCCCTGCCCTGCCCTGACGGCAGTCAGCCTCTGTCTCCAGCCAGCCCTGCACCTTCTGCTTTGCCTGCACCAGCCGCATCCTCCCTGCCCTGTCTCCAGCCAACCCCTGATGCACCCCCCTGCCTGAAGCCAGCCAGCCACGCAGCCCTTGCCCTGCCTGAAGCGAGACCCTACCTCCAGCCAACCCCACATCCACTGGTGCCCTGCACTTCCCAGGGCAGTAACCCTGCACATCTGCTTCAATGAGGGGGGCAGGGAGCAGCTGGGACCCACACATGTGCACACCCTAGGGTGACCAGACAGCAAGTGTGAAAAATCGGGACGGCGTGGGGGGTAATAGGATCCTAGATAAGACCCCAAAATTCGGATTGTCCCTATAAAATTGGGACATCTGGTCACCACAGCACACCCCCAGGACTCCTGAGTTCCATTGCTGGGTTTCCTATTGGTTCCTCTGCTGGTTGTTTTCCTTTTTCTGGGGACTTTGGGCAAGTTGCTCCCCACTCTCGGGCTCTGTCCCCAGCAGTCAAATGGGGATTTCATACCTTCCCGCTATTGGAAAGTGCTGGGAGAATCCCCCAGCAAAAGCTGCTCTGACAGTGCTAAGCAGCATCTGACCATTCAAGGTCGGAGCTCACTGCCCAGGAGGAGTGCTTGGCTCTGGGGTTTCACTTCAGCCCAGTGTAGAGAGAGAGCCCTAACTATGGAGTTTGGCTCAAGAAGACCAAGTCTCCAATTTGTTAAGGGTGTTTTGAATTTCAATCCTGTGCTCCAAAGTGCTTGGTGTCAGTTGTAAACTTTAGGAGCATGCTCTCCACTCCATTTTCCAAATCATTCATGAAAATATAGAATAGTACCTGACACCGGACTGATCCCTGCCAGACCCACTAGGTTCACCCTCCCCGTTGGGCAGCTGAACATGGAGAAGGGCTCCTGGAGTCTTGGCTTTCAACCAGCTCTGCACCCACATTACACTGATTGCAGATGGACTACATTTCCCTCGTTTGCTTCTGAGAATGACCTATGGGACTGTGTCAAAAGCCTTAGTAACACCAAGCTAGATCCCATCTATTGTTTACTTACCTCTACCAGGCCCAGAACCCTGCCAAAGAAGGAAAGAGGATTGGTTTGGAATGACTTGTTCTTGACAATTCCACGCTCACTAGTCATAAGAACCAAATCATCCTGTAGGTGCTGCTGACAAACTGAGTGTTTAAGAATGTATTGCAGGATCTCTCCAGCTATGGCAGTCAGGCTACCTAGTCTGTAAGTCCCAGAGGTCTTTTTGTTCCCCTTTGAAAGATAGGTCCTGTCTTGTTCATGGATGGGAAGATGTTCTTTTTCAGGGGTCTCAGAAGAGAACTGGGGCACAACACCTGGTTTCTTAAGGCCACAAAAACAGAGGCAGGAACCTCTTCTCTGCTGCTGGCAAAGAACCACAGGTACCTAAAAGATAGGGACTCACATCTTTGAATGGGCTTTAAAAAGGCAGTGGTTAATAAGTTTGGCCCCGACCATTTCTTGTTTCCACAGACTAGACATTTTAGCAAACTTTAGAATTCCTTGGTGCTAAACACTGTGAAACTCCCCTTTCTCCTTCACAGAGGGCTTTAATACCCCTTCTCTCACTTGGGCTCTAAACTGCCCATAGTTCGAGAACTGTTCCTGTTCCGATTGGACAGATGCGAGAAGGGAAGTGACCTACCCAAGGCCTACACAACAAGGCGATGGCAGAGCCAGAAAGAGAAGCAACCAGTTCTGACTCCTGTTCTAACAGATGAAAACACCCCAGAGCCCAGGAATCGAGATGGTGGGAAAATTTCATTCAAACCGTTTCTGTCCGAAAATCCCATTTAGACTAAACCAGTTTGTTTCTCAAAATCATAACAAGTGGGATGAAAGATCTTTGCAAAAATATTTTGTTGCAAAACAAAAGCATCTCCTCTTTGTCAGAGTGTGTTAAATTGTCTCCTCGCACACAAAGAGGAGACACTTACATCTCAACCATTAGATAAGATGCTTCAATCTGAGCTAAGTCGTTGCTACTATTAACAATTTCAAAATAAAAAAATACAAATAAAATAGACTATTTCAGCTAATCTATTATGTCATAATCTGGGAAACTTCATATTATGCACTACTTCTAGTGACACTCCCAAATGGATCCGCATCCTTCACCCACCATGAGGTAGGTAAGAGCGGATCATTATTATCCCTACTTGAAAGAGGGAGAAGCTCAGGCTGAGAAAGGAGAATTGACTTGTCTTAGGTCACACAGCCCGTCAGAGGCAGTGTTGGGAATAGGACCGAAGAGCCCTGATTTTCAAACAAACCATGAGATCTTGAATTTCAGACATTGAATGACCTGAATACTGTGCTCTCAGATGAGCTCCAGACCAACAACAGTGACAGTAATTATTCAGCAAGTATTTGAGGAGAACTGCAATGTTAGAGGGAATCATCAACTGCTCAGAGACAATTAATGCAGAGAAGCAGCAAAATTAATCAAAGATAGAACTGGTTCTGACTTATTTACTTGATCTTAAAAGAGAACAACAAGGACCTGAGTCTCCTCCCTGTCAATATCCCCCTGCTCAACCAATCAGGGTAGAGACGGAGGACGGGAGGCTGAGGGTTCTCACCAGAGAGCCCAAAGGATGGCCCAGGTCACCGGTGGGGATCACTGCCCGAGCACTATTTCAGTCCCACATTTTTGGGTGGACCTTCCATAGTGGGAGCTGCAGAGGACTTCCCTGCAACACACACACACACACCTCCGTCCTGTTGTTGGGAAGGGAACAGGAGAAAGGACAAAAGAAGCAAGAGAAGAAGAGGAGGGAGGGATGGAGGAAGAGGTGAAACAAAAAGGACAAACATTAATGTCCCCAGCGATTCTAAGGGACAAAATCCCAGGTGCGCAATAAAATTCTGCCTCCTTAAGCTCGTGTTTTCCATGCCTAGAATTCACTTGTCACCAGATAGATCAGACTGAACAGGTTTCAAACCTCCAGGAGGCTCTTACCTTCTAAACAGGGATGGCTGTTTTCTAGTAAAATCACTACAAGGGAAGGAGGAAACTCGAAAGAGGTTCCTCCTAGCGCTCACGTCCATGACCCCAAATTATCTCTCAGTCCTCAAAGAGAGACCTGGAGAAGGAAACGTGCTGAAGCAAAGCCACAGAGGTCTCTGAGGTTTCCCTGGCCCCTCGCCCCTGTCCTGCCTGGCTGATGTCAGCATCTCTCTGTGAGGTCACCACCTCCCCACCACCTTTGACCAATAGACTGAGGTCCTGAAAAAGGCCTTTGTGATGTCACTGCCACACCCCTCCCTTGCTGGGCTAATGTCCTGCCCGTGGCCAGGCACTTTGGAGGTTTGAGCTACTCCCTGTGGATCACCCCACTCAAGGAGCGTTCGTTCTAGGCAGCAAGCCGGCTAGACAGGAAAACATCAGACGCTGCTTACAATGCTACACTCAGTTTTTCAGAAATTAGTCGACTTCATGGTCAGAAGACACCATTAGAGCATCTAACCTGCATATCACAGGCCTCCTGTATGACATAACAGCTACTTTGGGGGCAAACACATTCCAGAAAGGCATCTAGTCTTCATTAAATGACATCAGGAGATGGTGAATCCACCACTTTCCTTGGTAGCTTGCTCCTGTGGTGAATCATCCTCGCTGTTGACTATTGTGCCTCAGTTGTAATATGAATTTGTCTCTTTTCACTTTCCAGCCATTGGGTCTTGTTATGCCTTTCTCTGATCCATTCAAGAGCCCGTTAATACCCAATCTTTTCTCTCCATTAAGGCCCTTCAACATTTCAATGAAATCACCTTTCAATCTTCTTTTGATAAGCTAAACAGGTTGAGCTCTTTCAATAGCTCACTGGAAGGCATTTTCTCCAGCCCTCAGAACATTTGGTGGCTCTTTGCTGCCCTAGCTCCAATTTCACAACATCTTTTTCAAATGAGGATACCAGAACTGGAGGCAGTATAAAGGTTGTATAAACGTAAAATTAAATAGGTTGTAGAGGAGTTTTTTTTAATTTCGGCTTTTGTTGCTAAAAATTTTGTCTCTCTGCGGTGAGAAAAAACACTCCCCGAATGCCAAAATTTGAGCCATGAAAAGCGGCAGTGTGAACAGAGCATCATAGGTGGAGCTGTGCTCCCGGTGACAAAGCTCCTGCCCCTCATTGGAGGTAGTTTGGCTTTGTTGCCGGGGAAGCTCTCTCTCAGTGATAAGGACGGCCACACAGCGCACCTTACAATGGCATGGTTAGAGTGGCACAGCTGCACCGTGGTAAGGTGCGCGGTGTAGACACAGCCTCAGAGCTGGGGAAAGCCGACAGGTGCTGAGGAGCACAGGTTTCAGACAGAGACATCCGTTAGGAGAGGAACTATTCACAGGGATTCTCTATAGGCTAGTAAGGTGGAGAGGATGGAAGATGATAATGTACAGGTAGGTTCTGATGAGAAACAGTGAAATGAAAGAGTCTCCCTCAATTACATCATGTAATAGCAGACAGCTAAAATGGGACACATTTTAGAAGTGCTTAAATACAAACGCTAAACGTCTAAGTACTAAGACTGGTGAATTTGAGTGCCTGGTATTGAGTGACGATATTGATAGAATAGGCATCACAGAAACCCTTGCACCCCCTCCTGCACCCACATGGGGAGACTGACCTGTGTGCATGGAGCAGCTGGCATTGCTGCCCCCCACTCCTCCCTGGAACGCTGCTCATCTGGGCACCCCTAGGGGCTGTGGGATGTGGGGGCAAGAAGTGAGATCATCCGAGCTCCCTGCATCCAGGTCACTTTCCTCAGCCGGGCTGCATAGCGGGAGAGCATAGAGCAGCAGCTTCTGATGCTCCCCTCACAGCACAGCCCAAGTGGGAAAAGTGACCAGGATGCATGGAGCACATAGGGTTGCTCCTTACTCCCCTCAAACCTCTATGGACCCATGGAGGAGCATTGGGGCAGGGGAGAGCAGTGAGCACCTTTGCACTGCCACATGGTGCCCTTTGACCCCTGGAGCCCTGGGCTGCTATCGGGGGGCACCACCCCTAAGGCCGGCCAGGTTCCCCAGAACGAGCAGCAGAAAACACAGAGACTGGCCACACACGGAGCAGTGGTAGCCTGGACGGCTCGTAATGGAGGCTCAGGGGGGAGGGGTGTCATAACATTTTTTCCCAGATTTGGACCTTAGCGTCCAAAATATGGGTGTTAGCATGAAAACCTCCAAGCTTAGTTACCAGCTTGGACCTGGTAAAGCTGCCACCAGCCAGGGATTTATACAGTGCCTGGCTCACTGTGGTCTCCCCAAAACCTTCCCCGGGGAACCCCCAGACTCAGATGCCTTGAGTCTCACAACAAAGGGGAATAAACCATTTCCCTTCCCCCTCCTCCCCTCCAGGTGTTCCCTCCCTGGGTTCCTGGAGAGATATACAGAAGCAAGCTCCGTGAATCTAAACAGAGGGACTCCCCTCTCTCTGTTTCCAGTCCTGGAAATAGAAGTACCAAGATAGCTAATCTCTCTTCCCCCTTACCCAGAGGGTATGCAAAGTCAGGCTAGTAAATCTAACACAACGAGATTTTCCCCCTGACTTCTTCCTCCCACCAATTCCTTGGTGACCTGCAGACTCAATTCCCTGAAGTCCCCACTAAAGAAAATATCCAACAGGTCTTAAAAAGAAAGCTTTATATAAAAAGAAAGAAAAGGATATAAAAATGGTCTCTCTGTATTAAGGTGACAAATACAGGGTTATTTGCTTAAAAGAAAAAAATGAATAAACAGCCTTATCCAAAAAGAATACAATTTAAACATTCCAGCAACTACACACATGTAAGTACAAAAAAAACCAATATAAACTTATTGTCTTATTATCTTTGTACTTACAACTTGGAAACAGAAGATTAGAAAGGCAGGAGATAGAAAAAATCACTCTCATAGCCGAGACGCCACAGACACAAGACAAAGAACAAAGAACTCACACACAAACTTCCCTCCACCCAGAATTGAAAAAGTCTTGTTTCCTGATTGGTCCTCTGGTCAGGTGTTTTAGGTTACTGGTGTTACCCCTTTATAGGTAAAAGAACATTAACCCTTAGCTATCTGTTTATGACAAGGGGGCTCAGCCTCCCCAAACCTTGCACTGCCAAGGGGACAGCGGGGCCCATGATCAGGGGCCCTGGCCAAGTTAGGTCCCCCTGGAAAAGTCTCCCCTATGTCAGCCCCAGGGCTGGAGGAGCTCCCACTCCCTGCTACAGCCCGGGGGCTGCAGCAGGGGCACAGAGCTTCTCTGGTCTCAGGGCCACAGCGGGGCAGGGGTAAAGGAGTGATAGGGTGGGGCTGGTGGGGGAAGGGGTGGAACAGAAGTGACAGTGGATGGGGCCATGGGTGGAAGGGGGTAGAGCCACAGACAGAAGGTAGGGGCATGGTTCTGGTGCTGGGGCCCCCACACTTGTTCTCCCTTTCCCGGGGGTTTGGCATCACTAGCCCCGGCTTAGCGAGTAGGGTTCAGTGGTCCCCATAATGTTGGGTGCGACTCCTAGGGGGACACAGAGGAATATTCATGGGGGCACCTCAGGACCTGAGCCAGCCCACATAGAGGGCAGGGAGGGAGCACCACTCTGCCACAGCTCTTCCCCAACCCCACCCTCAGCCTGAGACTCTGGCTCCCAGCCCGGCGTCGACCCCTTTACCCCTGTCCGCAGCCCTCTTCCCAGCAAGCAACAGTCCCACTCCTCCCAGCCCCGGTTCTTGACCGTGGCTTCCGAGGGGCCACAGCCATGGCTAAGAGGGCACAATGTGAAATGTTTGGGGACCACTGGTTTAGGGTGACGTCCTCAATCACTTCTCTGCAGTCCAATAAAAGCTATTCCTCACTCACCTACCCC
Source organism: Gopherus flavomarginatus (assembly GCF_025201925.1). Taxonomy (NCBI): domain Eukaryota; kingdom Metazoa; phylum Chordata; order Testudines; family Testudinidae; genus Gopherus; species Gopherus flavomarginatus. The sequence continues at coordinate 1,825,531 of NW_026115061.1, read as the reverse complement.
TCCATCAGGACGGACTAGGTATGTTCTGCTGCCCTTCACTCATACAGGAAGGAGAATAACATTTCATTCCACTCAATCCTAAAGTGATTCGTAACCCAAGACCATCCCAAACTGGTCATTTTGGGGAAGCGGCCCCATCATGCTGCATAGCTAGGCAGAGTAGGTGTGTCTATGCAAACACGGTCTGTTCCTGAAGTCTTTCCCCAGCTCCTCACTAGGTGAGAGAGGGGAGCTCATTCAGACCCTGCTTATGCTTAGTATTTAAAAACTCCTTAGTGTCCCTATCTCTGCCGGCCTTAGATTTCTCCTCCTGTCCGTTTTTTCACAGCTCAGATGAGGTGACCGAGTGGTTAAGGTGATGGACTGTTATCCCATTATGCTCTGCCTGCATGGGTTCAAATCCCCTTCTCATCAGAGGCATTTAGTCTTCACCCTCCTTTATAGACAACCATCTCCCCCTTTGGTACAATAACAGATCAAACAATGTTGCTTGTGTTACCCAAAATTGGGTCAGTTAGTAAGCTTAGAGAGGACTAATAATGCCCCCCCCCCAGAGTTTGGCAGAAAGCAGCACATTTATTAGCTTGATAGCTAAGCTCAAAAGAAGGGATGGGGGAGGGTGTCACACTCATACTCACGCTCCCAGGACAGGCCTGGCAGTGGAGATGTCAGGATCCTTTAAGGTAAGTGTCCCACAGCGCAGCGATGGACGGTGCGATGAAGATCAGTCTCCCTGAGGTGCAATAGAATGTAACACAGCGAACCACTAGCCAGATGGGCCGGGTGAAGGGCATTCACTGGAGGTACAAAGGAGAGTGGGAAAGCCACTTCACAGGCATTCAAAGCGGGAAAGGACACAAGCTGGGGGAGTTTAACAGACCTTTTGAGCATACAGGTTATACAGAGCATACAGATCACTGCTGCTCCTACAACATGATAAGTTCTCAAGCAGCATGTTTCTTACTTTGCCCATCTGTCAATTTTGATGATTATTGATGGAAATATTTTGCCATTGGGTTGTGTGTTTACACAGAAATTGACATTTACCAACAAATACACAATTCTTCCAAGCCTGCCTAGTCTGCAGTTGATGGGTTTAGAGGGACAAATTCACTCTTCCAGGTCCCCATTCCAGGCCTGTGCTCTCCAGGTTGTCAACTTCCCGCACTGCTGGGATCCTTCCCTCATCTCCCCCCAAACCACTGCCCCACCCCCACTTCTGGGGTCCCCTCCCTACACTGTCTAACTCCACTGCTGGCAGGATCCCTTCCTGTTCCTTTCATTTCCTGCCTCCACTCTGGGCAAAAGCTCTGCACTCTTCCCACACCAGAAGTTGAACCCAGGCCACCTGGGTGAAAAGCAGGAATCCTGACCACTAGCCCATATGGGACTATTGTTTCATCTGACGAAGTGGGTATTCACCCACGACAGCTCATGCTCCAATACGTCTGTTAGTCTAGAAGGTGCCACCGGATTCTTGGCTCTATTATTACTACAACTCAGGCCTTGGCTACACTGGAGAGTTACAGTGCAGGTGGTGGCTTTACAGCGCTGTAACTTACTCCCCGTCCACACTGGCAAGGCACATACAGCGCTGGATCTCCCTGGCTACAGTGCTGCATGTGCTCCACCTCGACGAGAGGAATAAAGAGAACAGAGCTGGTGATGCAGCGCTGGGTGCCAGTGTAAACAGTGATTAATCTTACTACGCTGTCACTGACCTCCGGAACCTTCCCATAATGCTTTTAAGTAGAGATAACGCTTTTTGTTTTGGTGTGATGCCTCTGTTTGTTTTGTTGTGAGCTCAAGGCTCCCGGAGCTGCATATCCAAAAACCAAACACAGTTACTGTTTGCAGTGAATGAGCAGAGGCAGGGGGATCCCTTTGGAACACCCACAGCTGGTGTTTGCTTGAGGAGAGAAGCAGCCGGGTGGGCACGGGGGAGGGGGGGTCTGTTTTGGATCAGCGGCTTATCTGGTCTGTGAGGAAAAAAAACAAAGGCGGCTATTTGCATTTAGTGAATGAGAGAGGGGTGGAGGAGGAGGCTTGAACTTGCCAGGCAGGGAGCTGACACAGTGTCAGCTCCAAAAATCCACTCGCTCTGTCTCCCCCACGCTCCGTGTCACACTCCACCCCACCCTCCTCTTTTGAAAAGCACATTGCAGCCACTTGGATGCTGGGATAGCTGCCCATAATGCACCACTCCCAACAGCGCTGCAAATGTGGCCATGACAGAGTGCTGGTAGCTGTCAGTGTGTCCACACTGCAGCGCTTTCCCTAAACAGCTGTAGGAAGACAGCTTTAACTCCCAGCGCTGGACAGCTGCAAGTGTAGCCAAACCCTCTCTAAGCCGACCCCTTATGAGAACAGCAGGGACTAGCATGACTAGATGTCCCGATTTTTGTTTCTTTTTCTTATATAGGTGCCTATTAACCCCACCCCCATCCCAATTTTTCACATTTGCTGTCGGATCACCCTAGCAGGGGTTGCACACAGGGCTGCGTTAACCTTCAGGTGCTGAGGTTTCCCTCTCTCCATTCCCAGAGCCTGTGATCAGGAAACAGACATCAGGGCTCCCAGGTGCTGCACAGACCATGACTGAGATCAGACCCCATATTATGCAAGGTGCTGTACAAACCCTGGGCAACACTGAGACACCCAGGAGGTTCCCCTCAATTTCCCTGAGCCTCTGCTGCCCAACTTCTTCTGAATCCCTCTGGCTCACCCCCACCACACACAAAAAAACCCACCTTTCCAAACAGTCCTTCTTTCTTTGCCCCCTGATTCTGGTTTCACACCCTGGGACCATCTCCCCTCTTTGTCTCTCCCCCTCCAGGTGAAGCAGAGATGGAGGCAACTTCAGCCACTGGAGTCAGCCTCAGCGAGCACTGCAGCCGGCCCCGGGGGAGGGGGGGTGTTTGCAGACACAGGAAGGGAGCAGGGGGTGCTGGGAAGAAGGCAGCAGGAGAACAAAGCTCAGAGACCCAACATGGGGAAATTCCAGGGGGCGGGGCTCTGACACATCCCAGGTGCGGGCAGCTCCTGAGGGCGGGGCTCTGGCTCAGCTCGGGGGCGGGGCAGCTCCTCGGGGCGGGGCTCCAGCACAGAGCAGGGGCGGGGCAGCTCCTGGGGGCGGGGCTCCAGCACAGAGCGGGGGCGAAGCAGCTCCTGGGGGCGGGGCTCTGGCACAGCCCATGAACAGGGCTGCTCCTGGGGGTGGGGCTCTGGCACAGCCCGGGGGTAGGGCAGCTCCTGGGTGCTGGGCTCTGGCTCAGCTCAGGGGCGGGGCAGCTCCTCGGGGTGGGGCTCTGGCACAGCCCTGGGGCGGGGCAGCTCCTGGGGGCTGGGCTCTGGCTCAGCTCAGGGGCGGGGCAGCTCCTGGGGGTGGGGCTCTTGCACATTGTGACGGAGCCCGGGCTGAACAGCTGCTTCCTGGTTCTCCACGTGCTGCCAGCAGCGCTGGAGCTACGCGAGCCGGAGCGGAGCCGCTGTTCTCAGCTGCAGCCAGGATCTGCCCCCGGCCCCGCTGGGATCCAGGTGGGGACAGAGACTGGGGCCCGGGGGTTCCCCTTGGTGTGGCTGGCGGGGGCGGGAGGGGAGAAGCCGGAACTGCAGGCAGGGGAAGGGAGGTGGGACATTGTGACCCGGAGCCCCCGGGGAATGAGAGGCGCTGGGGGGCAGGAAAGTGACTCTGCCCCAGGGAGCCTGGGAGAAGCCTTGAAGGCGCCTCGGCCCCAGTGGAGCTGCAGGAGGATCCGCCCACCCGCCCCGTTGGGATGGGGGGGGCCGGGGCCCTGCCGTTGTGTGGGGGGAGGGGCGGACCCCGGGCCAGGCGCGAGGGGGCGGTGTATTAAATCCCTCCCCATAGCAATGTGCTACTCCCGGGCAATGCGCATACCCAGTAACAGCCGCTGAAGCCGCTGCCATTCCCCCTGCCCGGACCAGCCGTAACGTTCCGCCGGGCGCTGTGGGCGGGGCTGGAGCGGGGCGGGGGAGTAACTGGGAGCATGGGAGGGGCGGGCACAGAGTAGGAAATTGATGGGCGAGGGGGGTCAGGCAGCAGGAGGCAGGGTTCGTGGGGGTCTAAAGGGCACAATCCGGGCTGGGGGGAGGAGCAGGAGTTGAGTTCAGGGGGAGGCGCTGGCAGAGCCCCCCTCTTTGGTGTGAGGGCGGAGGTGTCGAGGGGGGAGGAGAAGCCTGACTTGTAGGGGGTGGAGGTCACTGGGGTGGGGGTGTAGATCTGTCTCTGTGCAGCCAGGACATTCCCGGGGTGGGAGGGAGGTGAGTTAACTGGATCCTGTCCCTGTTTTTGCCACTTCCTCCCACACACACATTCTCTCAAGATTTCCCCTTTTCTCTCTCATTATCACACGTGGCTATAAAATCCAGGGAGATTCTCCTCCCCCCCACCCCCCAATGATCAGCTCTCTAGTTGCTTCTGATTTTCCCTTTTCTCTCCATACTTCTCAAATGTCAATTTAAAATCTCTCCGATGGGGGGTGGATTTTCCCACCCATTTTATCTGCAGCGATTTGTCCTTGTTTGGGTGGGAAATTGTTGCCCTGGGTCATTCCCCAGAACATGGCTCCCACTGGAGTGGGATGGGATGAGGTTCCCGTTCTCTGCCAGGGCAGGGAAGGGAAGGGAGGAGCACATCCCCCATGGAGACTGCCCAGACCCCATGTCCCAATTCCCCTGTGGCCCCCTTCCATTGTCCAGGGAGCCTTCCAGCTCTCCCCCCCCCGCCCTTAAATCAGCTCCTCAAAGGGCTCTGAGCTGCTCACGTGAATGGTTGCCCTGTGGCCGGGGGGGACCATCACATTCTGTTTATGTATTGGACAGTCATATAAAATCCAGTCCAACAGTCCCCCTTTTTCACTAGTTATTTAATAGCAACATCAAATCCCCTCCGATCTTGGTGGTTTTCTCTCATGTTATCAAATGTCGTTTGTGACAGGGTTCTCTCTGTGTGTGTCAAAGATTGATATAAAATACCCCAAACATTTGCCCCACTTCTCTCTAGTTGTTTTATTTCTAATTGAATATGATGGGTTGTTTCCCAATGTGCTAAGATGCAGCCGCCTCTGGGGTGGATCCATGGTGGCCATTATTTGCTAGTGACAGCCCGTGGATCTTTCTTGCCCTCCAGGCCTTCCATTCTCCTGTTAAAGAAGCACTCCCCAGGCTCCCTCTGCCTGTGTGACTGGCCAGCAGGAGGTGGTGTTAACTTTCTAGCCACTTCTCACACTCTGTGAGGTAACACTTGCAGGGGCAGGGAAGGTGTCTGTGTGGGGAGATTGCAGCTGAAGGGGCATTGTGGTAGGGGGAGGCCTCTGGGTGGCTGCGCAGGGGGTACCCTAGTCAGGTTGGTGGGTTGTGGAGGTTTGGGGTTTTCGGGGGTGGTGGTTCTGATGTGCCCATCCCTGAGGCTATGGGTCCTGGAGGTGGGTATCGCTGGGGGCCTGGTGGCTGCAGAACAGTGGGGGTGGGTGTCTCTTGGGGAGGCGGGACAGAGGGTTAGAGGGAGCCTGGTTCTGTGCCAGGGGCTCTGTCTGTGCTTCCCCCGCTGGTTCCTGGTTTTGTTGCCATGCCCAGTGCACAGAGCTGGGGCAGGGGATCCCTGGCACTAGGTGAGGGCATGCCAGGGAAGCAGAGTGATGGGTCGCACTGTAAAGCATCAGGGGGTCACACTGGGCAGAGGAGGGGGTCCCAGGCAAATGTCAGGGTAGATCGTTCTGGAGGGTGGGGAAGTTCCTAGGCAGGCAGTGAGGGACTGAGTTCCCAGTGTGGGGGGGGGGTCCCTTGAGGGGGTCCCTGGCTGCTGGAGGCTCTTGGTGGGGGGAACCCTTTGGGATTCCCAACCTGGCAATCATGGTGTGGTGGGGGTTCTCTGGCCGGTGGGGCTTTGAGGGGTATCTGTGGTCCCTGGCCAGGGACTCTGGGGGCTGCGTCCCAGGGAATATCTGATGGGATCCTGGCTGGGGGGTGTCTGAGGCCCCTGGCTGGGGGGTCTGGGCTCTGGGAACTAGGGGGTGTCTTGGGGCTGCTGCTAACCATGATCCTTCTCTCTGGTCAACTTGTACCAGAGTCCTGGCTCCTAGTCACCAGGTCACCAAGTCCATTCCCCAGTCACGTGCCCTGTCACTGTGATAACTTTCTGTCCACTTAGCAAACACTGTTAGTGTGAAATCACAGAATTTACTTTTCTCCTCTTTTGAAAACTGCAGGAACTTTCGGTTCTGTTTGAAAAATTTTTGCCCCCAGTCCTTGTCCTAGATCTGCGGGGGTGAGGGAGGTGGGAAGGGAGTCAGCACTGCCACACGATGGTCTTTTCCACAGCGTTCTGAACTCATTCTTTCTGAAATCCGGTGTCATTGAGACCGTTGTTAATCCAGAGTCACTGTATGGAAAGACAAGGAGTGATTCCAGGTGGACAGTGGGTCAAATGAGATCAGCCATTCTCCCTGTGAGGAGGGGCTCCCATTAGCTGCTCTCCCCAGAGAGCTAAAGGAGGGAAGCTGCTCATACACTCTGTCCCTCTCTGCTCAGGATATTGGGGTTCAGCTTCCTGGGTCAGATGCTGCAGCCTCCATTGTGATCTGGGAGACCAGGCTTGGCAGCTGCTGCTCCCCCAGTGGGGCTCTCTGCTGTGAAGTGACCTTAATTAAAGCTTCTTCTCTGCCCGGCCCAGGGGATGACTTTCTGCAGCTGGTCCTAGCCCCCTAGGGCAGTCCTGGGCCCTGTTACTACTAAATTCTGAGCCAGAGTCTCCAGGTAACTGAAAGACCTCAGGGAATGTCCTAGGGTCTGGCAAAAAAGTGACTCTGCACAAACAACACCACCTCATTTCTCCTCCCATTAGCGGTTGCTGGGAGGAAATCCAACCATGGGAGAGCTTCCATTTGATTCACTCTTCTCTGCCACAAATAGTGGGGCAGCAAGTCCTTAGTGTTGGACTCTTACTCTTTCAGGGGCTGGTGACCTTCAAGGAGATGGCTATGTATTTCACCAGGGAAGAGTGGGCTCTGCTGGACCCCACTCAGAGAGCCCTCTACTGGGATGTCATGCAGGAGAACTATGAGACTGTGACCTCGCTGGGTAAGGGTTCCTGTCCCTTCTGTTCTTGGAAGGGGAAATGAAGAATGAAGGTTCACGCCACCCCCACAATGCCATCTGTACCCTGTCCTGTTTCAGCATCAACCCAATAGGCCAGTGACACACATAATACCAGAGACCCTCCTCTGCTGCAGAACACTTTGGGAACACAGCACAGGAGCCATATTGCACAGTGTCAAATATCTCCTGTTTGCTCAAGTGAAACTGGGGTTAGGTCTGGCATAACTGTCCCATACCCCTAATCATTTTTGTTGCCCTTTTCTGAACCTTTTCCAATTCCAATATTTCTATTTTTGAGATGGGGTGACATGTGCATGCAGTATTCAAGATGTGGGTGTATCATGGATTTATTTGCTGTTTTTACAAATATGATCTATGAGATATTCTGTCATATCTATCACTTTCTTAATTATTTCCTACATTGTTCACTTTTTTTTCACTGCTGCTGCACATTGAGTGGATGTTTTCAGAGAACTATCCACAGTGACTCCAAGATCACTCTCTTGAGTGGAAACAACTAATTTAGACCCCATCATTTTGTATGTATAGTTGGGTTTGTGTTTTCCAATGGGCTGCACTATGTGCTATCCTGTCATCTAGTACTGCTAAGATCCTGGATTCAGTAATATCCCTGCCCTTCCTGTTCCCTTTCTCCACCGAACCCCGCCAGCCCATGCTTCCTGTTCCCAGCTTCCCCAGGATTCTCGCACTGTCTCTGAACCTCTCTGTCAGCAAGAAGCAGTGCCAGGGACACTTGCCCTCTGTCTGGAGTCTTCGATTTCTGGGACATGGATTTACTTTCTCTGTGTTGTAAGAGGCTCTGTCATAATGAGTGTCTGTGATGTTACCCAGAGTACAATCTGGACTGTTAAATAGCTGTACCTCAGTCCTCCAGCATGGGGTGCCTTTTCCACTGTTTTCCCGCGAGAACAGCCCCTCTTGGCCAATTAACACACAGTCTCCAGCATGTAACTCACTCCCAGCTACACAGTATTGAGTGCTGCTAGACAGCCACTCATGAATTACACCTCAGGAGAAAACCAGCAAATTCTCAAGTGCCCAACTTTCCCCCAGAAATGTGCATCTTGCACGGTCCAGCACACTACTGAACGACCCAAGCTCATATGAAGTCTGTCATTTCATCAGCGGAAAATGACATGCACCAGCTTGTTATCCCAAACAGAGTTTCCAACACACTTCAATCCACACATACTGGTTAGATGAACAATAAACCAATATTAACTACCAAAAACTAAAACTAGGCCCAGTCCATGAAAGGGGCACTCCCAGGAGAGACTGTATAAAGGCTGGAACATGAAACACCTTTGTAAACCTGAGACAGCTGCCTTGGGGAAAATGACAGGGAGAATCCCCCAAAGTGACTCCTTTGTTTCTGCTCTTCTCTGGCCTCCGATTGTTCCTTCCAAGGTGGAGTACTTTGCACTTATCTCTACTGAATTTGATCCTATTTACTTCAGATCATTTCTCCCGTTTGTCCAGATCATTTTGAATTTTAATCCAATCCTCCAAAGCACTTACAACCCCTCCCAGCTTGGTGTTGTCCGCAAACTTGATACGTGTAAGAGAGAGACTGTTACTGGGAGGGTTTCTCCATGTGTCAGAGGGTTACACCCTGGTGGGAGGGGGCTAGGCCTGTACTGGAATAAGGTCACTCTGTGCTTCACAGTGTGCTAGAACCTAGAATGTGCATTAGCAGGGGAAAAGCTGGGGGGAATCGGCTTGTGGAATGGACAAAAGCCTAGTCTAAATTCTCACGCCTTGCTCTTTTCACCCCGGCAGGCCAGAGAATAACATCCATGTTTCGCTGCAGATCATCTCGTCCTCCCAGGGGCAAGGAAATGGCTGCAATGGAGCTGGCTCAGGTAAGAGATTATCAGGGTGGCGGGCTCTGCTTGGAGGTTGAGGAGCAGTAAATGCATAAGAGGGTGGGAATTGCTGGAGGTGGTGGGAAGCAGAAAATATCTCGGGTGGAGAAAGGGAGGGGACAGCATGTGACAAACCCGCTGAGACTTGTGTAGTGTAGGGCGTGATGGGTTGTCACCCCCAGGAGGCAGTTCGTGGAGCTTCTGGGAACTGCTGTGTCCTCTAACCCTCACGCTGGGCTGTCCCTTCTCACACTGCTTTGCTGGAGATTTTGCCAGCCTCTCCAGGGCCTGTTATCACCCAACACAACAGCAGGTGGCGCCATGCAGCCAACTAAGCTACCTGAGTGCGTTACCTAAGCCACTCAAGGACAGATAGAAGACAAGAGCCAATTTCCCACTCCCCAACCTTGCACACTTGCTGTAGTATAAATCCAGAATGATACCATCTTATAGTGCACAGGGATCTCTATAATACAAGCTCATTAATGTAGTTCCCCTTCCCCTCGATATGGGACAGATGTGCACAACAAGCTGAGATTTTCCCCAGACACTTCACTCAAAATACGCTGGTTAAGATAAAGCATCAAACAAGTTTATTAACTGCAGAAAGATAGATTAAGTGATTATAAGTGATAACAAACAGATCAAAGCAGATTATTTAGCAAATAACCAAAACTCAGACTAAGCCTAACATACTAGATGGATAGAATTTGAATTAGCAATTTCTCACCCTGACTGATGTACAAGCAGTCCCCCAAGTTTCCATACACAAGCTAGAAATCTCTTGATCCTGGGAGCAGCACTTCCCCCACATCCGTTTTTGTTTCTCAGGTGTTTCCAGAAGTTCTCTTGTGTGGAGAATGAGGCCAAGAGATGATGTCACACCCCACCTTATGTAGCTTTTCCATATGGTGGGAACCTTTTGTTCCAAACTCAGTTCCTAGTCCAGTTTGTGGAAAAATACAGGTACTAAAATGGAGTTTAGTGTCATGTGGTCTTGTCACAGGCCCTGCTGAGTCATAGTAGCCATGACTCTTAGGCTGGCTGAAACATTCACAGGAAGGCTAAGCTCTTCCACAGTCCATTGTCTTTGTTGAGCCATCAGCACTGTCTGGCTTCTTCATTGTTGTACCTGAAGGGCTCATTGTGGGTGTTACCCAGAGTAAGCACATTTGAAATACAGATACAGAGTCAATATCCATAACTTCAGATACGAACATGATATGTGCACACAAATAGGATAATCATATTCAGCAAATCAGAACTTTTCCAGTGACACCACACATGATGCATCTTCTACAAAATACATCATAATTATGTCCTAATCATATTATAATCATACCACTATGATGAATATGGAGGTGTAGTGTCAGATAGGTCCTAATTTCAAGGCACAGGAGTTGGGAATGGAACTTCACCTCTTTGAGGAACAGGAAATAACCCTCCAGCCAGGGCTGGGACAACTTCCCAGACTCTCAGTGATGGAGCCTGAATCTACTGACATTTCATTAATTACCACCAACCCCAATCTTTGTGGCAACTGTAAACTTTATCAGTGATGATTTTGTACTCTCTTCTAAGTCATGGATAAGAATGTTAAATAGCACAGGGCCAAGAACCAATCCCTGCAGGAACCTGCTAGAAAGAAATCCACTCGATCATGGTTCCCCATTTACTATCAGAGTTTTTAATCTATTTAATGTATGCCGTGTTTATTTTGTATCATTCTAGTTTTTTTAGTAAAAATATTGTGCTAATCAAGTCATGTCCCTTACGGAAGTTTAGGTATATTACATCAATACTATTAGCTGCAACCAAACTTTGATCTCATCCAATAAGGATATCCCGTTAGTTTGATAGGCTCTATTTTCTCTAAACCTTTGTTAATGGGCACTACAATTCTGACCTTCTAACTTCTATTCTTTATGATTGACTTCCCCTTTCTTCCATATATTTTATTTGGAGAGTGCTTGGATTCCTAAAAGGGAGCCACTATCAGGGTCCAGAGACAGCCCCATCTCCTATATTAAGCTCTGGCTAGTAGCTATGTGATAAATGTGAAGACCCTGCTTCTGTCTGTCAGATGGGAGACACAAAGGTTCTCTCTTTCTACCCTCTGATGCCTCCTGGCTGCTGTAAGCAAGGTGGGGTGGGACTCTGTTAACATGTGCCTCCCAGAGCTTCCATTTCCCTGGTGCTGCTGTTCCGTGAATAGTGCGGTTGTGAGTGGGTCAGCAGGTACTGAGTATTGGACTCCTGCTCTTTCAGGGGCCGGTGACCTTCGAGGAGGTGGCTGTGTATTTCTCCAGGGAAGAGGGGACTCTGCTGGACCCCACTCAGAGAGCTCTCTACAGAGATGTCATGCAGGGGAACTATGAGACGATGGTCTTGCTGGGTAAGGATTCCTGTCCCTTCTGTTCTTGGAAGGGGAAATGAAGAGTGAAGGTTCATGCCACCCCCACAATGCCATCTGTACCCTGTCCTGTTTCAGCATCACCCCAATAGGCCAGTAACATACATACTACCAGAGACCCTCCTCTGCTGCAGAACACTTTGGGAACAGAGCACAGGAGCAGCATCACACAATGTCAAATATCTCCTCTTTACTCAAATAAAACTGGGGTTAGGTCCAGCATAATGAACAGAAGCTTCCTACCCCCAGCCTTCTCTCAAACCCTGAGCCTTCTCTACCCAAACCAGAATGTGTTTGGGGTGTAACAAGCAGGCGGCTGGAGTCAGAGCTGCCAGTCCAGGGTTACTTATCATACAGACACTCAGTGCGTCCTTAAACGCTGGCTGGGAGTATCCAGACAGGGGAGCTCCAGCAGCAGAACACTGAATCTCACCCAGGATTACAGATGACACAACTCCTCGCTGATCTGGATTGCACCCCAGCATGTGAAAATGGCCTAGGTTGGTAGTGACATTTCTTGAGCCATGGAGAGTCTTGTCTCATATCACCAGGTGTAATAAAAATAACAGTAAAGGCCAAATATGGAAAACTGATTGTTCAGCTTGCTTTTGACCTGCATCATATTTTGCAATATATTCCAAATAAGGAAATTAACGTGCAACGTATGTGTCATTGTTTGTGGTTTTAAGCTGTAAAAGGCTTGTGTGATTTTTAGCTCAGGAACAGTATTCCAATAGCTGTCGCCCCCTGCGTGCTTGTAACCAAGAAAAGAGCCTCAGGCTGAGCTGATTCAAATATTAATCCTGTGGTCGTTTTCCACAACAGCCTCAATAGGTCCCTGGGATGGAATGTAAGGCTACACCTAGACTACCCACCGTATCGGCGGGTTAAAATCGATTGCTCGGGGATCGATGTATGGCGTCTCATCTAGACGCCATATATCGGTCCCCGAGCGCGCTTATATCGATTCCGGAACAACACCAACCCCAACGGAGTTGCTGATTTGACAGGGGGAGAAGCGGACATTGATCCCGCACGGTGAGGATGGGTGAGTAATCCGATCTTAGATATTCGACTTAAGTTACGTGATTCACGTAGCTGAATTTGCGTATCTAAGATCGATTTCCCCTCGTAGTGTAGACCAGCCCTTAATGTCTTCACACCTTCCCCCTGCAGGAGAATGGCTGTTTGACCAGCTGTTTGCCTTGCTGTCTCTGAGGAACTGGTCTGTGGGTGTTCCCCAGAACTGTAACTTTTTCAGTAATATCATACTGTAAAATCTCACAATTTACATACAGTGTTACTACACATTTTAACAGGAGGATAATATTCAGTAGGTTATGCGTTTTCTAATGATACCTCACAAGCCATACTGGGTACAAAATTGATCATAATTTTCTAGAAGAGTGAACACAGGGGTACAGATTGACACAGTGTCTGTGTGTGTGTTCCAGCAGATATGTGGTATTTCAATCCCTCATAAGCACAATGTTTGGCATCTTCAAGGACCTGGAGAACTGGTCCTGGGAATTCACTAGTTTAGCAAGTGTGAGACTGCATGAAATTGTGAGGACACTTTGGTATTAATAATAAAATAATATAATCTGATAAAATTGCAATGAAGTCATGCTAGGTATGCCATGTAAAGTGTCAGTGAAAATGTTATGATTTGCCAAGTATGATAATTTTGTTTCTATGTTTCTATCACCTTTGTATTGTGAGTTACAGATATGTAAGGTATATCTGTATTTCCAGACTTGTGCAGTTTTTTCTGGGTGACACCCCCAGACATATTGGCATCAACATTGCCTAGCATGTTTGATGGCCCACTGAGGGTCATCAGCTGTACAATGAACCTATGGACCAAGGGGATACACCTATTGAGTCAGCAAGACATGCCGGGGTTTGCCTGTGTAATGAAACCTCCAAAGCTTTCCATGCCATGTGCTGTGAAGCTTGTGTTTGGGACACAGGAAGTACAAGCCACATGGCAAAAGGAATATAAAGCGCAGCTGCATCATCTCCATCTTGTCTTCAATCCCCCTTCCTACCTCTGGAGCAACTTCTCTACAAACTGAACCCTGGAACAAAGGACTGAATGACCCATCCAAGCTGTGGATGCGTTCCAGACAGACTTTCAAGCCAGCAACTCACCAATACTGCTAAGAACCTGATATATCCATTTTGGAATGTATCTGACTGCTTTTCCATTTAAATTCTTTCTGTCTTTCTTTCTTTTAAACCTTTAGTTTAGATGCTAAAGAATTGTCTGGAAGGATGGAATTTAACTTCATTCTTTCATTTGTTCTTTCTTCTAAACATTTAGTTTAATTGCTAAAGGATTGGCTGGCAGCATGGTATTTGGATGAGATTCCAAACCTGGGTAATGTGGCTAACCTTCTACCCACCCACTTCCTGGATCCAATTAGGATCACTCTCCTGCTGCCCTCTGGCCATGCTGTATCACAGTGAGCAGAGTTTTTAAATAACCTCTCACTGTACGGGACCTAGTTGCTGATTAGGAGTCAGAGAACTGTCATGCAATAAAGGGGGCCGTGTGATTTCTTTTTTCAGAGTCTCGTTAACCAGTGTGTGGGATCAGAAGCACAGTTTGTGACTGGTCAGTGAGTTTAACTTCAGTGTTAACCACCAGTATGGGGAGCATCTGCTCTCCCTTTTTCAGCCTGCTCTGACCTTGGCATTTTCAGTGAGGACTGCCCCAGGCACACTAGGTCACACTAAGCACTGAAGATAAATTAATAGAATGTTTTTGATGATCAAGTTGTATGAAATCAACTGAACTCCTTTGTTTTCTTTCATTTGAGCGGAGTTTCTGGTTTTCCAACGTGATATGATCTCCCAGCTGGAACAAGGGGAAGAGCCATGGGTCCCAGAGCTCCAGGGTTCAGAGGAAAGAGAGATCCTGAGATCTCCCCGCACAGATGAGGAAACATTAAACCAACTCAGAATCTGTAAGTGCCTGAAGGAAACATCCAGGATGCCCTACAAAGCTCTTGGGAAGTCCCTCAGTTCATTATTGTACATAGCAGGGGTCGCATCCGCAGGGTAAATATAGCTCAAGGCTTCCTCTAGATGCTAGCAGACACCGGGCAGTAGCTTTCTCCCTTCCCCCTGTGAAGTTGGATGGGATGTGAAGGCTGAATTGATCCCCTCCTCTCTCCTGTTGGGGGAGCTGAGTTCCTGATTTTATTTGTCCTCTCTCCAGCACTTGTTTTGGTTTGGCCTTCCCCTTTCCATCCCTGTTTGAGGTTTCTGTCTCTATCACAGCAGGTGATACAATGACGTGTGAGGTTCAGCACAGACCAGAAAAAGAGCAGGGAAACCAGCCAGGGGAGAAAATGGATAAATTTATTCCTGTCAGGGAACTCAGAAGGGCCTTAAGGAAACCAGAATACAGCAGGAAATCTGCAGGGAAAAGCAAAAAAAATACATGTGCTGAGTGTGGGAAAAACTTCACTTACAGATCAGGCCTTTCTCAACATCAGAGAATCCACACAGGGGAGAGGCCCTGTGAATGCAATGAGTGCGGGAAAACTTTCAGGTGCAGCTCGCACCTTATTAGGCATCAGAGAATCCACACAGGGAAGAGATTCTATCATAGAATCCTAGATTATAAGGGTTGGAAAGGACCTCAAGAGGTCACCTAGTCCAACCCCCCTGCTCAAAGTAGGACCAATTCCCAAATGGTTCCCTCAAGGATTGAACTTACAACCCTGGGTTTAGTAGGCCAATGCTCAAACCACTGAGCTATCCTCTCCCTCCTGAATGCAGTGAGTGCGGGAAAACTTTCAGTCGCAGCTCACACCTTATTCGGCATCAGAGAATCCACACATAGGAGGGGTCCTATGAATGCAGTGAGTGCGGGAAAACCTTCAATCGCAGCTCTCACCTTATTCAGCATCAGAGAATCCACACGAGCAAGAAGCCCCGCGAATGCCGTCAGCAGGCCTGCACAACTCGTAAAGTGGTGATGTAGAGTAATCTCTGTATTAACTATCTCTATAAATCTTTATAACGTTGCATTGTGTTATTTTGTATTAAGTATCTTTATCTTTATGACATTGCATCCGGCATGATGTTATTTTGTAATTCATATGACTTTGGCATTGTGCCTCTCTATTTTCATACAACTTGTATTAGATCCCTATATAGAGAATTGGTAGAAAACTTTGTATCAAATGTTATAGCCCCTAAGGATAGTATAGTTAAATAAAAGAAAACATGTGCCTTTTTGCTAGAAGTAGAATAAGATCTTCCCTCACACTCTGTAATCAATTGCTCTATTGACTGAATGAGGTGTGAATGAGTGAGGCTTGGAAGACACCCACCTCCAGACAGCTGCAACAGTTGAAGAGGGAATGGGAGCCAGAGCAAAAGACAATACAACTTGTCAAGTGGGCCCAATAAAGAAGAGCAGACATACTGATGGCCTCAGGGATTAGAAGCAAGCACCTTCTTTAGAAACACCCTCTTTGAGCAGCATTGGGACAACACCCAGAGAAAAGCAGCACAAAGACCAATGGACGCAGACCCAGATTTGAATCTGGTCTAGATTTGCGATAAGAGGGAAGCTGCTATAAATGCGACGTGTCTTGCAGAAGGACCCCGGATCTCGTCTTGTCACCATCGGACCATCGATTTGGATCGGTAGAAGCCCGGCTCCACCCCTCCCCCATCTAAGTCACCTGGCCAGTGCAGTTAAGGGGAGCAACTAGTTGGTAACAACAGCAAGACGGAGTGTGTTTATGTCTGTGTATGTGCGTGAATGCATGACTGTGATATATATCTCATGTGCATATCATAGAGTATTAATTGATACCTGAATTACTAATAAATGTGGCATTTTGCCTTAATCCCCCTGAAAAGTTCCTGTACAGTAC
The DNA here is from genome assembly GCF_025201925.1 of Gopherus flavomarginatus. Lineage (NCBI taxonomy): Eukaryota > Metazoa > Chordata > Testudines > Testudinidae > Gopherus > Gopherus flavomarginatus. The sequence goes on along the minus strand of NW_026115061.1, from coordinate 1,809,215 downwards.
TTTGAGTAAAACAGCGAGGGCCACAATACTCCAAAGAAAACAGCTGAGGACCGAAACCCCCCGGCCCTGCGGAAACACCCCCCACTCAGGACCTCCCAGCCTGGCGGAAACACCCCGCCCAGCCCTGCAGAAACAAACCCTCCTTCCCCAGCGCCTGCCCCACCAAAACAGCTGTGGGTCAAAAGGAAGGTTGGTGGTGGGGAGGTGTTACTTGATGTTAAATCAACCAGAGACTCCCAGCCAAAGAGGTGGCTGGGAGCCCTCAGGGTCAAATTAAAGGGCCTGGGGCTCTGACGACTGGGGGAACCCTGAGCTTTTCAGGGCTGGGGCAGGGATTTAAAGGTCCCAGAGCTCCTGCTGCTGAGGGGAGCCTGAGCCCTTGAAATCCCAGCCTCACTCCATCCCCTGGAGCTGCCGCCAGGATTCAAAGGGCTCTGTGCTGCCTGCAGCCACAGGGATCCCTGAGCCCTTTAAAACTCAGCTGCTGCCGGGATTCAAAGGGCTCTGGGCTGCCCGTAGCGGTGGGGAGCCATGAGACCTTTAAACCTCAGCTGCGGCCGGGAATCTCTGCGAGCAGCCCAGAGCCCTTTGAATCCCGGCCGTGGCTGGCAGGCCGGCTTTAGGAAGTGCGGGTCCCCGCAGGGATGACTGGGGAAAAAAAGCCTTTCAGTTCTTAACAACCGGTTCCCTATAAAAAGTTCTGCCACAGTATGTATTTTTTGTACCAGTAGGGTTACCATACGTCCGTATTTTCCTCCCAGATGGCGATTTAAGAACCAAAAAGCCTGACATGTCCGGGAAAGTACAGATGTATGTTAACCCTACCTAAAAGTTCTTTTTTAAAAAGATGGGTCTGAACTAGAAATGAGCTCTGCCACTCCCTTAGGGTGTGCTAGGGTGCACATGTGTGGGTCCCAGCTTCTCCCTGCCCATCTCATTGAAGCAGGTGTGCAGGGTTACTTCCCTCGGAACTGCAGGGCACCAGTGAACATGGGGCTGGCTGGAGGTGGGGGAGGGGAGGATGCGAGAGGTAGGGTCTGGCTGCAGGCTGGGCAAGGGGTGTGGGCAGGCTGGAGACAAGAGGTGTGGGGTGGGCTGGCTGGCTTCAGGCAGGGCCACAGGGAGGGTGCGACATGGGTTGGCAGGGCTGGAGACAAAGGAGTGCCGGACTGGCTGGCTTCAGGCAGCGGGGTGCGGCAGGGGTTGGCTGGAGACGGGTTGGTGCAGGGCTGAAGGCAAGGCAGGGGGTACGGGGTTGGCTGGAGACAGGGCAGGGGGTGCAGGGCTGGTGCGGGCAGGGCAGGCAGTGTGGCAGGGGCTGGCTGGAGACAGGGAAGGGGGTGCAGGGTTGGCTGGAGACAGGGGTTGGTGCAGGGCTGAAGGCACGGCAGGGGGTGTGGGGCTGGCTGGAGATGGGCAGGCTGCAGGCAGGAACTGGTGCAAGCAGGGCAGGAGGTGCGGGGCTGGTGCGGGCAGGGGGTGCAGCAGGGGCTGGCTGGGGACGGGCTGGCTGCAGGCAGGGCAGGGGGTGCAGGTACAGGGGGTACAGCCCATCCTCTATGGTGAGTGCCTCCTTCTCCTCCTCCTCCTCCCCCCTCTCCCACATAGGGTAGCAGCAGCAGCCTGGGGCTTGGGGTCTATTTCAAGGGCCTGGGGCGCCCCTGCTTCCACTGCCCCAGCTCTGTAAATAGCCGCGGGAACCCTGGGGAAGCGGCGGGGCTCCAGTGGCTATTTTAAAGAGCCGGGGAGGTAGAAGCAATGGGAGTCCTAGACTTTTTAAATAGCCCCAGAGCCCCGCAGCCATACCCCAGGGCTCCAGCAGCAGGGCTCTAGTGGCAATTTAAAGGGCCTGGGCTTCCAGCCCTGCTGGGAGCCCCAGGCCTTTTAAATTGCCCCTGGGGAAACTGGGCCACCCTGGTACAGCGCACTGGCTTTTGCTGGTACTGGGGCTTGGGTGGGGGTCCTCTTAGGAGCGAGGCCGATTCAAGGGAATTGGTTAAATTGGCCTAAAGCCGGCCCTGGTGGCTGGGATTTAAAGAGCTCTGAGCTCCCCGCCCGCCTGCCCAGAGCCCTATAAATCCTTGCCGCGGCTGAGATTTAATGAGCTCTGGGCTCCCTGCGGCTGCGGGCAGCTCAGAACCTTTTGAATCCCGGCCACGGCTGAACTTTAAAGGGGTTTGGATTCCCCGCGGCTACGGGTAGCCCAGAGCCCTTTGATTCCCGGCTGCGGGACGCACAGTGAGACTTCACGGGCCGCACGTTGCCCGTGGGCCGTATGTTGTGCAGGCATGGCATGGAGGGGCAAAATAGGTAAGAAATTTCCGTGGCCTGTCACTAGCAAATAGTAGCCACCATGGATCCTGCCAGAGGTGGCTACATCTTAGCACTGTGGGAAGCAACCCTTCACAGAGACCATTTGTCTTGTGGTTTGGGATACTTCTCAAGACATGCTGCACTCAGAGTGACCCCCTCATCCTGTGCCAGCTGGAGAAAAGAAAAGGGACCAGCCAACTCTCCCACTACCAGCTGCGAACCACTGATCCCCAAACAGGGGAGGCCTCTGGCTTGATGTGTATTAAATATCAGGCTGGTCTCTTTCTTTGGCAAATATCTAACAGAGCTAAAAGAGGGAACAAATGATCCTCAAAGGAGAGGGAAAGACAATCACTGGAAATTTAATCCCCTGCAACATCCAGAATGGAGAGCGACTCAGGGCAACAGGTTCCCCCGAAGGAAGAAGTTTTTGGGATTTAGAAACATAAGGAACAGCACAAAACTTGAGAGGATTGTTAATTGGACATTTGATAATGACACAGAGGGAAAACCTGAGCGTTCAGATCAGTGTTCAGAAATGAAAGACAAAGGGTGGAAATCAGAGATTTTGGATCCATTTTGCAAATTATAGAGAGGAAAGTGGAAAATCAGAGGGATTTTATATCAGTTGTTGATAGGAGGTAAAATCTGAGTGTTTCACATGAATACTTGATAAATGAATAAAGAGGAAATGGGCAACATTTGCAAACATTTTGTGTCAATAATCTGAGAAAAGGTGTAAATCTGAGATTTTTTTATTATTTTATAATTAGAGACAGGAAAATCTCAGGGCATATTCAATTAGAAATAGACAACTAGAGAGAAGTGGGCAAATGTTTAGGTTATTTTATTTGAATCTTTGAGATTTGCAAAGAAATTGTGTCACAAACTGCATATTTGATAACATGAGAGGAAAACACCAAGATCTGAGGGGAGAGAGTCACTTTCCTGTCAGGGCCCAGTGCTCCCTCCCCCTCCCCCTCCGGGGTCTCTCACTCACTGGGGGCTCCAGGCGGGGCTGGTGCGGTCAGAGCCTGGGGCTGCCTAGGGGGCAGGTCCCAGCTGGAGAAAGCCCCCCCCCCGGCCAGGATAGGAATGTGCTACTGGTAGCAGCCTGGGGCTGGACCCTCTCTATGGGGGACACTTGCTCCCCCCTCCCCTTCCTGGCCCTTCCCACGCCCTGTTGCCAGCAGAGAGTGGCCCCCCAGCCCAGCCCAGAGGTGTCCCTGTCTCAGGCCCCCCCAGCCTCTGCCCAGTTCAGAAATCACTCGGGGGAACCATTTCCCACCTACACAAGGACAAATCACTGCAGGTGAAAATGGGGGGAAACACCCCAAACCTGAGATCTGAACTGGCCATTGGCAAAGGGGAGAGAAAATGGGGCACAATGGGGGAGGGAACAGGGAACTTCTCAGGGTTTGAGGGAAGGGGGTGTCAGCCTGGATGTTGCTTGTTGCTCTCTAGGGAGAAAGGGGGCAGGACAGGAGAGGAGGGGGGTCTCCACGGAGGGGGCAGTGGTAATTCCGAGGGGATCTCAGCCCTCCCTTTTTCTCCCCGCTCCTCAGGGGTCACCTGCTCTTCTCCCCTCGCCCCCCGGCCATGTCCCGGCTGCACAGACATTTTCCATCCATCCCTTTCCCAGGTCTCCCCCCTCCGCAGCCCCTGCCCGACCCCACGCAGGGGCTGCTAGGTGTAATGCATGTTCAGTAGGGATTTCTCCCCTACTAATGCTGGGGTGTCCTTCTCCTATAGGTTAGTCTACTAATGATCTCATCTTGGTGCCATGTGTGTCAGTTCATTGCCATGGCACTCGTGTGCTTAGACATCTGAGGATGCTCTATAGAAAAGCTCCTTGAGTGAGGTGATCCACAGGGAGTAGCTCAAAGCTCCAAAGTGCCTGGCCGGGGCAGGACATTGGCACAGCAAGGGCGGGGTGTGGCAGTGACATCACAAAGGCCTTTGCAGGACCTCACACTATTGGTCAAAGACTATTGGTGAGCAGGTGGTGACCTCACAGAGAGATCCTGACATCAGTCAGGGGCCAGGGGCTAGGGAAACCTCAGAGACCCCTGTGGCTTTGCTTCAGCAAGTCTCCTTCTCCAGGTCTCTGTCTGAGGACTGAGACAGTATTCAGGTTCACGGACGTGAGCGCCAGGAGAAACCTCTTTCCAGTTTTCTCCTTTCCTTGTAGTGATTTTACTAGAAAACAGCCGTCCCTCTTTAGAAGGTAAGAGCCTCCTGGAGGTGTGAAACCTGTTCAGTCTGATCCATCTGGTGAGAGTTGAATTCTAGGCATGGAAAACATGAGCTTAAGGAGGCAGAATTTTATTCCGCACCTGGGATTTTGTCTCTTAGAATCATGGGGACATTAGGGTTTGTCCTTTGTGTTTCACCTTTTCCTCCATCCACCTGTCCCTCCCTCCTTTCTCTTCATCTCTTCTTTTGTCCTTTCTCCTGTTCCCCTCCCAACACCAGGACGAGTGTGTGCGTGTGTGTTGCGGGGGAGTGCTCTGCAGCTCTCACTGTGGGAGTTCCACCCAAAATGTGAGGCTGAAATAGTGCTCAGGCAGTCAGGGCTGGATTAACCTTTTGTTGGCCCTGGCACCAAACATATTTGTGGGCCCCAGTATAGTCACTGTGGGCTCCGAGTGTGGGCCTGGTGGGGCAGTGCCATTGGTGCCTTCGTATACCCGGTACTGAACCTCAGAGACATTTTTTCATTTTGATCACACACCTCTCCATGACTATATGCATTGCCATACACAGCTCCTCAAGCCGCGGGTTTTCTTATTGAGCTGTACACCCATGTGGGTTTACCAGTGTCCACAGTGAGCAGAACTTTCATAGTGACCAAGGAAACTCCCCACAGATTTATCTCTTTCCTCATTCAGACCTTCTCTAGCCATGTCTCCAGTACCCCCCCCCCGTCACCAGTCACTGCATGTGGTCCTAGTCTCAGCTCAAAGTCCTAAAGCCAGCAGACACCTGATCAGTTCTGACAGATCCCTCCCTCAGCCCCCATCCTGCCATGTGAGCAAGCCACCTGCAAACACCATTTCCCCAAAGTGAGGACTTAGCCCTTGGGAATCTGAAGACACCAGCGTCTCTCCCTCTGCTCCCATCTACGTGCTAGTCTGCTACCTGGTCACCACCACCTCTCCCCATACTTGTTTCCTTTCTACTTTGGACATGCTCCCAACCAGCTGGAAGCTCCCTCTGCAAGGCTGACCTGCTCCCGCCTTCCCTGCTCCCCCGACATTCCTTTCCTACTGGTGACCTCTGTTCCTTGAGGTTAACTCCAGTGTCTTTAGGTGCTCTAGCTTAATGGCCCCAGGAGTCATAGAGCCACTTGTAGTTTCTCTAGCTACAGCCATGGGGCAACTGCCAGAGGCCAGCCTTAGACAGCTGCAGCTACTAGCCGCAGGAGCGAAGGCAATGCCAAGCTGAGCATGCTTGAACTTGCAAGGGCAGCACTAGGGACTCTAAATCCTCAGCACTGGCCCTAGGCAGCTGCAGACTCTGGAGTTAGGCACTTTCCTCCTCTAGGTTCCTGCATGGTTACAGAACTGCAGTAAAGTGGAACAATTATCAGCTTCTGTGATTGGAAGATGTCTGGATCCATCTAATAAGACCGTCCTACATAAATGAGGAAAGTTGAGGTGCCTTTATTATTCTTTTGTTCCATTCTTTGTTCTATGGGGAATTTGCCAGTGCAATATCACTGTCTTCCTTTTAAACAAACAAAACTAAAAAAAAAATGTAATGGCTGTTGAAAATAGCAATTCCAGCCCTCGTTAGCACTGTGAAGACCCCAACGTTTGTTGCTCAATTTTCTCCTACTTTTTCTACAGTAAATGACAGTGGATCAGCATATTTGATTTGGGAGAAATGAAGTAACAGCTGCCCAAATTGAGCTTGAGCACTCCTGATTTTGAGGTGTTCAGATCTGGAAGGCAGGGGCTAGATTCCCTTTATGAATATTAGATACATCTGGAAAGGAAAAGTCAATTTCTATTTTCATGGCTCAGAAGTGGAAATCCTCCTGTCCTGTATCTGAAGCTGTCCAGGTCCAGTAGAGCCTCCCCTTCCTTACTTACCATTTTACCTTCTGGTGGGATCCACATACCTCCCTTGCCCAGCTTCAGATAGAGAGGGGCCCTGTCCAGTTAGTCCACCCAGTTCCATCTTTGGGGGCTGCCAGGCGAGGTCACACCAGCATCCCTAAGCCTGTCTGGGGAAGTCTTCTGAGGGTGCTACCTGGGCCAAAGCCTTCTCCTCCTTGGTCACACCTCTTCCCTATTCACAGGTGGCACCCCCTTCTAGCAGCCAGCCCCCCAGCCACAGCAAGCTGCAGTGCATGGAGTCTCACAACTTCCCCCCTCCCTTTCCTGTTGATAGCAGCCAAGGGAATGCTGGGAAATGTTCCTTCTCTGCTGCAAGGCAGGGAGCTGGTCAAGGAACTACAGCTCCCAGAGCCCTAGGGGGTCTCAGCTCCCCTACTGAATCCAGGCTGCTCTGAGGCTCCCTTTCTGCAGAGGGGAGGAAGTCACTGTTACAGGTCCCTTCAGAGCTTGGGCCTAGCACTCTGGCACCATGTCAAACCCAGTACTGCTCCCAACTCTATCCAGCTCTGCTGCTGGCAGGATCCCTTCCCATTCTTTTTGTTTCCTGTCTCCCCTCCAAGGAGAAGCTCTGCATTGTTCCTGTGTGAGGAATTGAACCCAGGCTGTCTGGGTGAAAGCCAAGAATCCTAACCACTAGACCACATGGGACTTCCATAACACGCTTACATGTTCATATTCAATAATACAATTAAACGTAGCCATTCAAAGTAGCCATTTAAAAGAAGCCATTCAAAAAACTTCAAAAACAGACTTCAAAGAGAAATTGCAGAGTTACAACTGATCTGCAAACTTAACACCATTAATTTGAGATTGAAGAGGGACTGGGGTTGACTGGCTCACTACAAAAGCAATTTTCCCTCTCTTGGTATTGACACCTCCCTATCAATAACTTGGAGAGAGCCACATCCACCCTGACTGAATTAGCCTTCAACACTGGTTCTCCCCTTGTATGGTAACTCCCTTTACATCATGTTCCAATATATATTTATGCCTCTATCTGCAATTTTCACTCCATGCATCTGAAGAAGAGGGCTTTTTACCCACGAATGCTTGTGTCCAAATAAATCTGTTAGTTCTTAAGGTGTCACCGGACTCCTCGTTGTTTTGTGAAATAAAAGCAAAATGCACTCTAAGCTGATCTTAACCCTTTCAATGCCCTTACAAACTTAGATGCTTCTCACCACAGGCCGGCTGGTGGCTTTTCAGCCAGGCTCTCCCCTTTCGTCAGCGCTTCAGTTGCTTGGTGTGGGGGTGTCTGTAGATGTAGGTGGACGAGAGAGACAAAGCATGGCAAATGTCTCTGCTTTTATCATGTCCTTTCTTCCCTCTTGGCTTTGCTCCCCCTTCAGAGTCAGGTGAGCATCACTGCGTCTCTCCAAGCAAATCTGAGCAATTCCCCTGGGGTGTCCTCTTGCAGGTAAGTGATTGCACTGTAGCTCCCTTGCTGAACAATGGCTGTTGATGGGTTGTTTGACACCCTGTCCGGGTGTTGGTTACTTTCCTTGCTGTTGTCACTGGGGAGCTAATATTTGGCTGACTCCCCCACCTTACAGCATAGTGATAACCACACTGCACAATTCTCATAACTTCATATGCATGAATGGTAAACATCTATGTGTAGAGAAATGACTTTCAGCAGATCATATCCTTTCCCCTGATATCTTACAAGGCATGCTCTGTATATAAGATCACGATTATATGAAAATGAGGAATATGGGGGTTACAGCACACTCCCCCAAAGGTACAGAATGTCACACTGAGATTCTATTTTCATTTGTTATGTAACAGCATTAAAGAGATCCAGTGACTGACCAATGGCATTTTCAAGTGCTAAAATGGCAAGCGCTGTTGGTCTCTCATTGGCCATCAGCGACTGAAGATACGGTTTAATGAGCCAGAGCTTCAAGGCGAGGGTGGCTCTGTCCACTGCCTTCCGTTGCGCTGCTGGGCACCAAGTCCCTGGCGGTCAATATGTGAAGCTGGGAGAAGAGAGTGGGGTGGCAAGCGGTGGTAGAACTTTTGCCACCAGGGTCTAGCTGTCTAACTTCCTCTTCGTACTGCTGGGCCCCCGTTGCCTTCAGGTAACACAGGAACTAAGGCAGGAATAGGGTGAGGAAGCAAGTAAAGCCGAGCAAGGAAGGCAAAAGTTAATCTTATCTTCATGGGCAGCTCGCAATGACGTCCTTTTTCTGTGCCACAGCTGACAACAACATCCCAGACAGAAAAGTAACAGGCCAAAAAGAAACCTAGCAGCTGCTGAAACAGTTCAGTTGGGAGCGTGCTAGACTAACAGGCTCTTCTATCCTCCTTTATGCACGGGCGGGATGTTTTCTGAGAGTGCAGCAGTTCCTTTAACTGCCACGAGTCCCTCATTTCAGGCTATGCAGAAGGAAAAGACAGCATGGGCTTCTGCACCGAGTTGGCCCACCTGACCTTTCATTCTTCTCTTGCTCTTTGTCAGCAAGGAGAAGAAAAAGAAGCTCTCCCTCAAGCTGGAGTCACACGGGCGAGGTAAGGACGACTTCCTGAGTGCTGACTCCAGTCCTCTGCCCTGCCAGCTGACCTATCGAGGGGCTACCACCACATTCTCTAGATTTGTCCATCGGTCTGTGCCAGAGTGAGCAACAGCCCAGTAGGTGGAGTTTCTGTAGTGTAGTGGTTATCACATTTGCCTAACACGCAAAAGATCCCTGGTTCAAAACCAGGCAGAAACATGCTGGCTTCCTTTTCCCAGATCCCCTTGTTATTCAGAAAGGGCACTCCTCCTATTGGCCTGTCCCTGGGATAACTCCAACCCCTGCATGACATTGTGTGCTGACAGCAGTGGAGAAAGCACCTTGGTGTCAGGCTGGAGAACCTAGAGTAGTTAGGCCAGTCACCATTTGGAGGCTTGTGGCTTGGCCACCTCTGCTCTTGGAGGTTGGCCTATAGAGGCTCTCACTTCCTGCTGGGCTCCTTTGCGTGACTGGCCAAAGGAGGAAGTGAGGCAGGAACGGGGCAATAGAGGAAAGTTGAGCTGAGGAAGGCAGGGAAGAAGCTGTGCGGCTAAGTGGGGTTAGTAGAGCACCACCCTTCATTCTGCAAAGCCTGGGGAGGTGTGGTTGGCTGCTGGGAGGTAGAATCCTGTGCCTGCCTCTTGGCTTCCCAGGAGTGGCTACTTGCAGCCCAGGAGAAGAAGGGAGGTTCTGGGTGAAAGGAAAACAAGCAAAGCTGAGTCCAAGTGGAGAATGGCGGCTCCTTTATGGCCAACCTGGGGGCATGACTGATGGTTTTAGAGGTGGAGGCTGGGCTGGCTGTGAGCAACTGGGATCCAGGAAACCCCCACCTGCCCTTCTGAGGGCTGAACCCATGGAGGTGCGGTTGGCTGCTGAGAGACAGACCCCTGTGGCTGCCTGTTGGCATCCCAGGGATGACTACTTGCAGCCCAGGAGAAGCGGGGTTCTGGGGGGAAGGAAAAGCAGCAATGGTGAGGCTGAGTGGGCTCCTTTCTGGCCGAGATGGTGGACTGTGGTGAGTCTGGGAGTTGCCTGTAAGCCATAAGTGGACGTAGTGCAGTGAAAACTGCTGCTCCATTCTGGCCGACCTGGGGGCGCCATGGATGACTTGGGAGTGGGGGCAGGGCGCTGGCTGTGAGCAAATGGGATCCAGGAAGCCCCAGCCTGCCCCTCCAGGGGCCGAGTCTTCTTCTCTCCTGCCATGGGGAGCCCGACCTTAACCCTACCCAGCATGTGCAGCAGCTCGAGCATTAAGCCTTCCTGTGTGCATAATTGAACTACGCCCTAGTGTAATAAGGTGTAAAGTTTAGATTGTGAATTTATCTTTAATTTCCATGGTAATTTACTTTGATCTTTTATTCCTACCACTTATAATCCTTAAAACTCCATCTTTCTGTAGTTAATAAATCTGTTTTATGCTCTACTTAAACTGGTGTATTTTGCTTGAAGTTCTTGGGAAATCTCAGCTCCATTACAAGGCTGGTTCATGTACTATTCACAGTGAGGGAGGGGTGGACCCTGTGTAATAAACTCACACTGATCAGGCTTCTGATTAAGGCAAGATGGTATGATCCAGGGGTGCAAGGCTGCAGAGCTGTAGGGGGGGCGACTTTCTATCATTAGTGTTATGAGTGGCTGCAGAAGCATTCATGTAATTCAGTTGGCTGTGTCCCTACCTACGGATGTCTGTGTAAGTGCAATATCTGCAGAGATTCACAGCTTGTCTCAGCATCACATGTGTGAGAGGGAGCCCAGGTGGTGGGACAAAGGGCTCAGGGGTCCCACTGTTCAGTTGCATCCCATAGATCCCATCACAGACTTTCAACAACCACAGCGGGTGCTCACTGAGACAGAGAGAGAGATGCCAAAATAGTGATATCCAGTGCCAGCAGACATCAAACTATCAGAAATTCTGTGAACAGAGAAGACCCTGCTAGTGGAAAATGGCTTGTGAGGTATCATTAGAAAATGCATAACCTACTGAATATTATCCTCCTGTTAAAATGTGTAGTAACGCTGTATGTAAAATTGTGAGATTTTACAGTATGATATTACTGAAAAAGTTACAGTTCTGGGGAACACCCACAGACCAGTTCCTCAGAGACAGCAAGGCAAACAGCTGGTCAAACAGCCATTCTCCTGCAGGGGGAAGGTGTGAAGACATTAAGGGCTGGTCTACACTACGAGGGGAAATCGATCTTAGATACGCAAATTCAGCTACGTGAATAACGTAACTGAAGTCGAATATCTAAGATCGGATTACTCACCCATCCTCACCGCGCGGGATCGATGTCCGCGGCTCCCCCTGTCAAATCAGCAACTCCATTGGGGTTGGTGTTGTTTCGGAATCGATATAAGCGCGCTCGGGGATCGATATATGGCGTCTAGATGAGACGCCATATATCGATTCCCGAGCAATCGATTTTAACCCGCCGATACGGTGGGTAGTCTAGATGTAGCCTTACATTCCATCACAGGGACCTATTGAGGCTGTTGTGGAAAACGACCACAGGATTAATATTTGAATCAGCTCAGCCTGAGGCTCTTTTCTTGGTTACAAGCACGCAGGGGGCGACAGCTATTGGAATACTGTTCCTGAGCTAAAAATCACACAAGCCTTTTACAGCTTAAAACCACAAACAATGACACATACGTTGCATGTTAATTTCCTTATTTGGAATATACTGCAAAATATGATGCAGGTCAAAAGCAAGCTGAACAATCAGTTTTCCATATTTGGCCTTTCCTGTTATTTTTATTACACCTGGTGATATGGGAGCAAGACTCTCCATGTCTCAAGAAATGTCACTACCAACCTAGGCCATTTTCACATGCTGGGGTGCAATCCAGATCAGCGAGGAGTTGTGTCATCTGTAATCCTGGGTGAGATTCAGTGTTCTGCTGCTGGAGCTCCCCTGTCTGGATACTCCCAGCCAGCGTTCAAGGACGCACTGAGTGTCTGTATGATAAGTAACCCTGGACTGGCAGCTCTGACTCCAGCCGCCTGCTTGTTACACCGCAAGCACATTCTCGTTTGGGTAGAGAAGGCTCAGGGTTTGAGAGAAGGCTGGGGGTAGGAAGCTTCTGTTCATTATGCTGGACCTAACCCCAGTTTTACTTGAGTAAAGAGGAGATATTTGACATTGTGTGATGCTGCTCCTGTGCTCTGTTCCCAAAGTGTTCTGCAGCAGAGGAGGGTCTCTGGTAGTATGTATGTTACTGGCCTATTGGGGTGATGCTGAAACAGGACAGGGTACAGATGGCATTGTGGGGGTGGCGTGAACCTTCACTCTTCATTTCCCCTTCCAAGAACAGAAGGGACAGGAACACTTACCCAGCGAGGTCACAGTCTCATAGTTCTCCTGCATGACATCCCAGTAGAGGGCTCTCTGAGTGGGGTCCAGCAGAGCCCACTCTTCCCTGGTGAAATACATAGCCATCTCCTTGAAGGTCACCAGCCCCATGAAAGAGTAAGAGTCCAACACTAAGGACTTGCTGCCCCACTCACAGCCCCACTATTTGTGGCAGAGAAGAGTGAATCAAATGGAAGCTCTGGGTGGATCATAGTCAGGAGAGTCCCACCTCGACCTGGCTCAGAGTATCCAGCAAATGCCAGGGTGAGGGGATGAAGAGAGAGCCCCTTATCTCTCCCAGCATATCCATCACCCCCCTACTAGCCACTGACTGATACAGGAGATGGAGCCCCTAGCAGGGTCCAGGGAGAGCTCGCTGGTAGGATGCCCAACACCCTCCTCATGGTGAGGAGTGGGATATGAAGGGAGAGGCAGCTCCAATAAGCCTGACTCATGAGTGTCCCCTTTATATCTCACAGCAGCTGATGGTTAATGAGGTCAGGCTCCAGCACTAGGAGTCTGGTCAGTTTGACTAGCTCCATGTAGGTGGGTTATTTTCTCTCTTCACAAATTAGGGTATTTCCACCTCCAAACCTCCTGGGTCTGTTCCTAGAATCTAGGCCACTTAGTAAATAACTCCCAGCAGGTCTGCCACACCCTGGCCTCCTCCTTTCCCCACGCTGTGAATTTCCTGCCCCGCTCCAACCTCCAAACCAGACTCTGCAAACCTTCCCACCTCTGGTGTATTTGCTCTCCCTTTCCTCCAGCAGGAACCCACCAGCAACCCCCCGATAATCTCTACCTGGACTGACTCCACTGCAGCCATTTCTCTTCCCTGTCCCACGCCAGGCTGGGATGAGCTGGAGCAAAACATTCTGCAGCCTGTCTGGGGGAGAAGGGCAATTGTGGGCATTTCAGAACCGGTTTTAGTTAATTTCACATCACAATTCCCCCAGGCCCTTTCCCTGCAGACAGACACCCTAGATTCTGTCATGCTGGGAAATGCTCAATCTGTTTATTACAATTTAGACCTGGCCCCTCCTGCCAGGCTAAGTCCACAGACACATTTTTAACCTCCCTTCTCTCTCCCCTCACCCCTTCTCTGAACACAAGGCTAGAAAAGAGCAGAACCAAAGGAGTCACTGTGGGGGATTCCCTCAGACACTGACCCCACGGCAGCCACACCCCAGCAGGGGGAATATGGAGTCAGGAACTGGCTTTTGCTCTGTCTGATCCTTGTTTTGTTCACTGGAAAGTGGTTCTGCCCCAGGATGAAGCAATACATGTGTCTGGGTGGACTAGAGAGCTGGAAATCTCTCCCCCACATTCATTTCTCCCACTGCCCCTTTCAGTCTCTCCTTCCCCTGTCCTTTCTCCCTGCCCCTCTGGCTGGGACAGTCCCATTCCTGGGGGCTTTGCTCTCCCATGGCTGGATTTCCTCCTGGCAACCGCTAATGGGAGGAGAAATGAGGTGGTGTTGTTTGTGCAGAGTCACTTTCTTGCCAGACCCTAGGACATTCCCTGAGGTCTTCAGTTACCTGGAGACTCTGGCTCAGAATTTAGTAGTAACAGGGCCCAGGACTGCCCTAGGGGGCTAGGACCAGCTGCAGAAAGTCATCCCCTGGGCCGGGCAGAGAAGAAGCTTTAATTAAGGTCACTTCCCAGCAGAGAGCCCCACTGGGGGAGCAGCAGCTGCCAAGCCTGGTCTCCCAGATCACAATGGAGGCTGCAGCATCTGACCCAGGAAGCTGAACCCCAATATCCTGAGCAGAGAGGGACGGAGTGTATGAGCAGCTTCCCTCCTTTAGCTCTCTGGGGAGAGCAGCTAATGGGAGCCCCTCCTCACAGGGAGAATGGCTGATCTCATTTGACCCACTGTCCATCTGGAATCATTCCTTGTCTTTCCATACAGTGACTCTGGATTAACAACGGTCTCAATGACACCGGATTTCAGAAAGAATGAGTTCAGAACGCTGTGGAAAAGACCATCGTGTGGCAGTGCTGACTCCCTTCCCACCTCCCTCACCCCCGCAGATCTAGGACAAGGACTGGGGGCAAAAATTTTCCAAACGGAACCAAAAGTTCCTGCAGTTTTCAAAAGAGGAGAAAAGTAAATTCTGTGAATTCACACTAACAGTGTTTGCTAAGTGGACTGAAAGTTATCACAGTGACAGGGCACGTGACTGGGGAATGGACTTGGTGACCTGGTTACTAGGAGCCAGGACTCTGGTACAAGTTGACCAGAGAGAAGGATCATGGTTAGCAGCAGCCCCCAGACACCCCCTAGTACCTAGAGCCCAGACCCCCCAGCCAGGGGCCCCAGACACCCCCCAGCCAGGATCCCATCAGATATTCCCTGGGACGCAGCCCCCAGAGTCCCTGGCCAGGGACCACAGATACCCCTCAAAGCCCCACCGGCCAGAGAACCCCCACCACACCATGATTGCCAGGTTGGGAATCCCAAAGGGTTCCCCCCACCAAAAGCCCCCAGCAGCCAGGGACCCCCTCAAGGGACCCCCCCCCCCACTGGGAACTCAGTCCCTCACTGCCTGCCTAGGAACTTCCCCACCCTCCAGAACGATCTACCCTGACATTTGCCTGGGACCCCCTCCTCTGCCCAGTGTGACCCCCTGATGCTTTACAGTGCGACCCATCACTCTGCTTCCCTGGCATGCCCTCACCTAGTGCCAGGGATCCCCTCCCCCAGCTCTGTGCACTGGGCATGGCAACAAAACCAGGAACCAGCGGGGAAGCACAGACAGAGCCCCTGGCACAGAACCAGGCTCCCTCTAACCCTCTGTCCCGCCTCCCCAAGAGACACCCACCCCCACTGTTCTGCAGCCATCAGGCCCCCAGCGATACCCACCTCCAGGACCCATAGCCTCAGGGATGGGCACATCAGAACCACCACCCCCGAAAACCCCAAACCTCCACAACCCACCAACCTGACTAGGGTACCCCCTGCCCAGCCACCCAGAGGCCTCCCCCTACCACAATGCCCCTTCAGCTGCAATCTCCCCACACAGATACCTTCCCTGCCCCTGCAAGTGTTACCTCACAGAGTGTGAGAAGTGGCTAGAAAGTTAACACCACCTCCTGCTGGCCAGTCACACAGGCAGAGGGAGCCTGGGGAGTGCTTCTTTAACAGGAGAATGGAAGGCCTGGAGGGCAAGAAAGATCCACGGGCTGTCACTAGCAAATAATGGCCACCATGGATCCACCCCAGAGGCGGCTGCATCTTAGCACAATGGGAAACAACCCATCATATTCAATTAGAAGTAAAACAACTAGAGAGAAGTGGGGCAAATGTTTGGGGTATTTTATATCAATCTTTGACACACGCAGAGAGAACCCTGTCACAAACAACATTTGATAACATGAGAGAAAACCACCAAGATCGGAGGGGATTTGATGTTGCTATTAAATAACTAGTGGAAAAGGGGGACTGTTGGACTGGATTTTATATGACTATCCAATACATAAACAGAATGTGATGGTCCCCCCCGGCCACGGGGCAACCATTCACGTGAGCAGCTCAGAGCCCTTTGAGGAGCTGATTTAAGGGCGGGGGGGGGGAGCTGGAAGGCTCCCTGGACAATGGAAGGGGGCCGCAGGGGAATTGGGAAATGGGGTCTGGGCAGTCTCCATGGGGGATATGCTCCTCCCTTCCCTTCCCTGCCCTGGCAGAGAACGGGAACCTCATCCCATCCCACTCCAGTGGGAGCCATGTTCTGGGGAATGACCCAGGGCAACAATTTCCCACCCAAACAAGGACAAATCGCTGCAGATAAAATGGGTGGGAAAATCCACCCCCCATCGGAGAGATTTTAAATTGACATTTGAGAAGTATGGAGAGAAAAGGGAAAATCAGAGGCAATTAGAGAGCTGATCATTGGGGGGGGGGAGAATCTCCCTGGATTTTACAGTATCAGAGGGTAGCCGTGTTAGTCTGGATCTGTAAAAGCAGCAAAGAATCCTGTGGCACCTTATAGACTAACAGACGTTTTGGAGCATGAGCTTTCGTGGGTGAATACCCACTTCCTCAGATGCATGCATCTGAGGAAGTAGGTATTCACCCACAAAAGCTCTTGCTCCAAAACGTCTGTTAGTCTATAAGGTGCCACAGGATTCTTTGCTGCTTTTACTGGATTTTATAGCCACGTGTGATAATGAGAGAGAAAAGGGGAAATCTTGAGAGAATGTGTGTGTGGGAGGAAGTGGCAAAAACAGGGACAGGATCCAGTTAACTCTCCTCCCTCCCACCCCGGGAATGTCCTGGCTGCACAGAGACAGATTTACACCCCCACCCCAGTGACCTCCCCCCCCTGCAACTGCGGCTTCTCCTCCCCCCTCGAAACCTCCGCCCTCACACCAAATGGGGGGGCTCTGCCAGCGCCTCCCCCTGAGCTCAACTCCTGCTTCTCCCCCCAGCCCGGATTGTGCCCTTTAGCCCCCCACGAACCCTGCCTCCAGCTGCCTGACCCCCCCTGCCCATCAATTTCCTGCTCTGCGCCCGCCCCTCCCACGCTCCGTTACTCCCTCGCCCCGCTCCAGCCCCGCCCCCAGCGCCCGGCGGAACGTTACGGCTGGTCCGGGCAGGGGGAAGGGCAGCGGCTTCAGCGGCTGTTACTGGGCATGCGCAGTGCCCGGGAGTAGCACATTGCTATGGGGAGGGATTTAATACACCGCCCCCCCGCGCCTGGCCCGGGGTCCGCCCCTCCCCCCCACACGACGGCCAGGCCAAGGCCCCCCCATCCCAGCGGGGCGGGCGGGCGGATCCTCCTGCAGCTCCACTGGGGCCGAGGCGCCTTCAAGGCTTCTCCCAGGCTCCCTGGGGCAGAGTCACTTTCCTGCCCCCCAGCGCCTCTCATTCCCCAGGGGCTCCGGGTCACAATGTCCCACCGCCCTTCCCCCGCCTGCAGCTCCGGCTTCTCCCCTCCCGCCCCCGCCAGCCACACCAAGGAGAACCCCCGGGCCCTAGTCTCTGTCCCCACCTGGATCCCAGCGGGGCTGGGGGCAGATTCTGGCTGCAGCTGAGAACAGCGGCTCCGCTGCGGCTCGGGCAGCTCCAGCGCTGCTGGCAGCACGTGGAGAACCAGGAAGCAGCTGTTCAGCCCGGGCTCCGCGTCACAATGTGCCAGAGCCCCGCCCCCAGGAGCTGCCCCGCCCCCGGGTTGTGCCAGATCCCCACCCCCAGGAGCTGCCCTGCCCATGGGCTGTGCCAGAGCCCCGCCCCCCGGAGCTGCTCCGCCCCCGGTCTGTGCTGGAGCCCCGCCCCCAGGAGCTGCCCCGCCCCTGCTCTGTGTTGGAGCCCCGCCCCGAGGAGCTGCCCCGCCCCCGATCTGAGCCAGAGCCCCGCCCCCAGGAGCTGCCCCGCCCCCGGGCTGTGCCAGAGCCCCACCCCCAGGAGCTGCCCTGCCCCTGGGCTGTGCCAGAGCCCCGCCCCCAGGAGCTGCCCTGCCCATGGGCTGTGCCAGAGCCCCGCCCCCAGGAGCTGCCCCGCCCCTGCTCTGTGCTGGAGCCCCATCCCGAGGAGCTGCACTGCCCCCGAGCTGAGCCAGAGCCCCGCCCCCAGGAGCTGTCCGCACCTGGGATGTGTCAGAGCCCCGCCCCCTGGAATTTCCCCATGTTGGTTCTCCGAGTTTTGTTCACCTGCCGCCTTCTTCCCAGCACCCCCTGCTCCCTTCCTGTGTCTGCAAACACCCCCCCTCCCCCGGGGCCGGCTGCAGTGCTCGCTGAGGCTGACTCCAGTGGCTGAAGTTGCCTCCATCTGTGCTTCACCTGGAGGAGGAGAGACAAAGAGAGGAGATGGTCCCAGGGTGTGAAACAAGAATCAGGGGGCAAGGAAAGAAGGACTGTTTGGAAAGGTGAGTTTTTTTTGTGGTGGGGGGTGAGCCAGAGGGATTCAGAAGAAGTTGGGCAGCAGAGGCTCAGGGAAATTGAGGGGAACCTCCTGCTGTTCTCATAAGGGGTCGGCTTAGAGAGGGTTTGGCTACACTTGCAGCTGTCCAGCGCTGCGAGTTAAAGCTGTCTTCCTACAGCTGTTTAGGGAAAGCGCTGCAGTGTGGACACACTGACAGCTACCAGCACTCTGTCATGGCCACGTTTGCAGCGCTGTTGGGAGTGGTGCATTATGGGCAGCTATCCCAGCATTCAAGTGGCTGCAATGTGCTTTTCAAAAGAGGAGGGTGGGGTGGAGTGTGACACGGAGCATGCGGGAGACAGAGCGAGTGGATTTTTGGAGCTGACATTGTGTCAGCTCCCTGCCTGGCAAGTTCAAGCCTCCTCTCCCACCCCTCTCTCATTCACTAAATGCAAATAGCCACCTTTGTTCTTTTCCTCACAGACCAGATAAGCAGCTGATCCAAAACAGACCCCCCCCTCCCCCCGTGCCCACCCGGCTGCTTCTCTCCTCAAGCAAACACCAGCTGTGGGTGTTCCAAAGGGATCCCCCTGCCTCTGCTCATTCACTGCAAACAGTAACTGTGTTTGGTTTTTAGATAAGCAGCTCCGGGAGCCTTCAGCTCACAACAAAGCAAATAGAGGCATCACACCAAAACAAAGAGCGTTATCTCTACTTAAAAGCATTATGGGAAGGTTCCGGAGGTCAGTGACAGCGTAGTAAGATTAATCACTGTTTACACTGGCACCCCAGCGCTGCATCACCAGCTCTGTTCTCTTTATTCCTCTCGTCGAGGTGGAGCACATGCAGCACTGTAGCCAGGGAGATACAGCGCTGTATGTGCCTTGCCAGTGTGGACGGGGAGTAAGTTACAGCGCTGTAAAGCCACCACCTGCACTGTAACTCTCCAGTGTAGCCAAGACCTGAGTTGTAGTAATAATAGCAGCCAAGAATCCGGTGGCACCTTATAGACTAACAGATGTATTGGAGCATGTGCTGTCGTGGGTGAATACCCACTTCGTCAGATGCAACAATAGTCCCATATGGGCTAGTGGTCAGGATTCCTGGTTTTCACCCAGGTGGCCTGGGTTCAACTTCTGGTGTGGGAAGAGTGCAGAGCTTTTGCCCAGAGTGGAGGCAGGAAATGAAAGGAACAGGAAGGGATCCTGCCAGCAGTGGAGTTAGACAGTGTAGGGAGGGGACCCCAGAAGTGGGAGTGGGGCAGTGGTTTGGGGGGAGATGAGGGAAGGATCCCAGCAGTGCGGGAAGTTGACAACCTGGAGAGCACAGGCCTGGAATGGGGACCTGGAAGAGTGAATGTGTCCCTCTAAACCATCAACTGCAGACTAGGCAGGCTTGGAAGGATTGTGTATTTGTTGGTAAATGTCAATTTCTGTGTAAACCACACAACCCAATGGCAAAATATTTCCATCAATAATCATCAAAATTGACAGATGGGCAAAGTAAGAAACATGCTGCTTGAGAACTTATCACGTTGTAGGAGCAGCAGTGATCTGTATGCTCTGTATAACCTGTATGCTCAAAAGGTCTGTTAAACTCCCCCAGCTTGTGTCCTTTCCCGCTTTGAATGCCTGTGAAGTGGCTTTCCCACTCTCCTTTGTACCTCCAGTGAATGCCCTTCCCCCGGCCCATCTGGCCAGTGGTTCGCTGTGTTACATTCTATTGCACCTCAGGGAGACTGATCTTCATCGCACCGTCCATCGCTGCGCTGTGGGACACTTACCTTAAAGGATCCTGACATCTCCACTGCCAGGCCTGTCCTGGGAGCGTGAGTATGAGTGTGGACACCCTCTCCCATCCCTTCTTTTGAGCTTAGCTATCAAGCTAATAAATGTGCTGCTTTCTGCCAAACTCTGGGGGGGAGGGGCATTATTAGTCCTCTCTAAGCTTACTAACTGACCCAATTTTGGGTAACACAAGCAACATTGTTTGATCTGTTATTGTACCAAAGGGGGAGGTGGTTGTCTATAAAGGAGGGTGAAGACTAAATGCCTCTGATGAGAATGGGATTTGAACCCATGCAGGCAGAGCATAATGGGGTAGCAGTCCATCACCTTAACCACTCGGTCACCTCATCTGAGCTGTCAAAAACGGACAGGAGGAGAAATCTAAGGCCGGCAGAGATAGGGACACTAAGGAGTTTTTTAAATACTAAGGCGAAGAGCAGGGTCTGAATGAGCTCCCCTCTCTCACCTAGTGAGGAGCTGGGGAAAGACTTTCCGGAACAGACCGTGTTTGCATAGACACACCTACTCTGCCTAGCTATGCAGCATGATGGGGCCGCTTCACCAAAATGACCAGTTTGGGATGGTCTTGGGTTTCAAATGACTTTAGGATTGAGTGGAATGAAATGTTATTCTCCTTCCTGTATGAGTGAAGGGCAGCAGAACATACCTAGTCCGTCCTGATGGAGGGGTAGGTGAGTGAGGATAGCTTTTATTGGACTGCAGAGAAGTGATTGAGGACGTCACCCTAAACCAGTGGTCCCCAAACATTTCACATTGTGCCCTCTTAGCCATGGCTGTGGCCCCTCGGAAGCCACGGTCAAGAACCGGGGCTGGGAGGAGTGGGGCTGTTGCTTGCTGGGGTGAGGGGTGCGGACAGGGGTAAAGGGGTCGACGCCGGGCTGGAGCCAGAGTCTCAGGCTGAGAGTGGGGTTGGGGAAGAGCTGTGGCAGAGTGGTGCTCCCTCCTGCCCTCTATGTGGGCTGGCTCAGGTCCTGAGGTGCCCCCATGAATGTTCCTCTGTGTCCCCCTAGGAGTCGCACCCCACATTATGGGGACCACTGAACCCTACTCGCTAAGCCGGGGCTAGTGATGCCAAACCCCCGGGAAAGGGAGAACAAGTGTGGGGGCCCCAGCACCAGAACCATGCCCCTACCTTCTGTCTGTGGCTCTACCCCCTTCCAGCCATGGCCCCATCCACTGTCACTTCTGTTCCACCCCTTCCCCCACCAGCCCCACCCTATCACTCCTTTACCCCTGCCTCGCTGTGGCCCTGAGACCAGAGAAGCTCTGTGCCCCTGCTGCCAGCCCCCGGGCTGTAGCAGGGAGTGGGGAGCTCCTCCAGCCCTGGGGCTGACATAGGGGAGACTTTTCCAGGGGGACCTAACTTGGCCAGGGCCCCTGATCATGGGCCCCACTGTCCCCTTGGCAGTGCAAGGTTTGGGGAGGCTGAGCCCCCTTGTCATAAACAGATAGCTAAGGGTTAATGTTCTTTTACCTATAAAGGGGTAACACCAGTAACCTAAAACACCTGACCAGAGGACCAATCAGGAAACAAGACTTTTTCAAATCTGGGTGGAGGGAAGTTTGTGTGTGAGTTCTTTGTTCTTTGTCTTGTGTCTGTGGCGTCTCGGCTATGAGAGTGATTTTTCTATCTCCTGCCTTTCTAATCTTCTGTTTCCAAGTTGTAAGTACAAAGATAATAAGACAATAAGTTTATATTGGGTTTTTTTTGTATTTACATGTGTGTAGTTGCTGGAATGTTTAAATTGTATTCTTTTTGGATAATGCTGTTTATTCATTTTTTTCTTTTAAGCAAATAACCCTGTATTTGTCACCTTAATACAGAGAGACCATTTTTATGTCCTTTTCTTTCTTTTTATATAAAGCTTTCTTTTTAAGACCTGTTGGATTTTTTCTTTAGTGGGGACTCCAGGGAATTGAGTCTGCAGCTCACCAGGGAATTGGTGGGAGGAAGAAGTCAGGGGGAAAATCTCGTTGTGTTAGATTTACTAGCCTGACTTTGCATACCCTCTGGGTAAGGGGGAAGAGAGATTAGCTATCTTGGTACTTCTATTTCCAGGACTGGAAACAGGGAGGGGGGAGTCCCTCTGTTTAGATTCACGGAGCTTGCTTCTGTATATCTCTCCAGGAACCCAGGGAGGGAACACCTGGAGGGGAGGAGGGGGAAGGGAAATGGTTTATTCCCCTTTGTTGTGAGACTCAAGGCATCTGAGTCTGGGGGTCCCCCAGGGAAGGTTTTGGGGAGACCACAGCGAGCCAGGCACTGTATAAATCCCTGGCTGGTGGCAGCTTTACCAGGTCCAAGCTGGTAACTAAGCTTGGAGGTTTTCATGCTAACACCCATATTTTGGACGCTAAGGTCCAAATCTGGGAAAAAATGTTATGACGCCCCTCCCCCCTGAGCCTCCATTACGAGCCGCCCAGGCTACCACTGCTCAGTGTGTGGCCAGTCTCTGTGTTTTCTGCTGCTCGTTCTGGGGAGCCTGGCCAGCCTTAGGGGTGGTGCCCCCCGATAGCCGCCCAGGGCTCCAGGGGTCAAATGGCACCGTGTGGCAGTGCAAAGGTGCTCACTGCTCTCCCCTGCCCCAATGCTCCTCCATGGGTCCATAGAGGTTTGAGGGGAGTAAGGAGCAACCCTATGTGCTCCATGCGTCCTGGTCACTTTTCCCACTTGGGCTGTGCTGTGAGGGGAGCATCAGAAGCTGCTGCTCTCTGCCCTCCCGCTATGCAGCCCGGCTGAGGAAAGTGACCTGGATGCAGGGAGCTCGGATGATCTCACTTCTTGCCCCCACATCCCACAACCCCTAGGGGTGCCCAGATGAGCAGCGTTCCAGGGAGGAGTGGGGGGCAGCAATGCCAGCTGCTCTATGCACACAGGTCAGTCTCCCCATGTGGGTGCAGGAGGGGATGCAAGGGTTTCTGTGATGCCTATTCTATCAATATCGTCACTCAATACCAGGCAGTCAAATTCACCAGTCTTAGTACTTAGACGTTTAGCGTTTGTATTTAAGCACTTCTAAAATGTGTCCCATTTTAGCTGTCTGCTATTACATGATGTAATTGAGGGAGACTCTTTCATTTCACTGTTTCTCATCAGAACCTACCTGTACATTATCATTTCCATCCTCTCCACCTTACTAGGCTATAGAGAATCCCTGTGAATAGTTCCTCTCCTAACGGATGTCTCTGTCTGAACCCTGTGCTCCTCAGCGCCTGTCGGCTTTCCCCAGCTCTGAGGCTGTGTCTACACCGCGCACCTTACCACGGTGCAGCTGTGCCACTCTAACCGTGCCATTGTAAGGTGCGCTGTGTGGCCGTCCTTATTGCTGAGAGAGAGCTTCCCCGGCAACAAAGCCAAACTACCTCCAATGAGGGGCAGGAGCTTTGTCACCGGGAGCACAGCTCCACCTATGATGCGCTGTTCACACTGCCGCTTTTCATGGCTCAAATTTTGGCATTCGGGGAGTGTTTTTTCTCACCGCAGAGAGACAAAATTTTTAGCAACAAAAGCCGAAATTAAAAAAAACTCCTCTGCAACCTATTTAATTTTACCTTTATACAACCTTTATACTGCCTCCAGTTCTGGTATCCTCATTTGAAAAAGATGTTGTGAAATTGGAGCTAGGGCAGCAAAGAGCCACCAAATGTTCTGAGGGCTGGAGAAAAATGCCTTCCAGTGAGCTATTGAAAGAGCTCAACCTGTTTAGCTTATCAAAAGAAGATTGAAAGGTGATTTCATTGAAATGTTGAAGGGCCTTAATGGAGAGAAAAGATTGGGTATTTACGGGCTCTTGAATGGAGCAGAGAAAGGCATAACAAGACCCAATGGCTGGAAAGTGAAAAGAGACAAATTCATATTACAACTGAGGCACAATAGTCAACAGCGAGGATGATTCACCACAGGAGCAAGCTACCAAGGAAAGTGGTGGATTCACCATCTCCTGATGTCATTTAATGAAGACTAGATGCCTTTCTGGAATGTGTTTGCCCCCAAAGTAGCTGTTATGTCATACAGGAGGCCTGTGATATGCAGGTTAGATGCTCTAATGGTGTCTTCTGACCATGAAGTCGACTAATTTCTGAAAAACTGAGTGTAGCATTGGGAGCAGCGTCTGATGTTTTCCTGTCTAGCCGGCTTGCTGCCTAGAACGAACGCTCCTTGAGTGGGGTGATCCACAGGGAGTAGCCCAAACCTCCAAAGTGCCTGGCCAGGGGCAGGACATTAGCCCAGCAAGGGAGGGGTGTGGCAGTGACATCACAAAGGCCTTTTGCAGGACCTCAGACTATTGGTCAAAGGTGGTGGGGAGGTGGTGACCTCACAGAGAGATGCTGACATCAGCCAGGCAGGACAGGGGCGAGGGGCCAGGGAAACCTCAGAGACCTCTGTGGCTTTGCTTCAGCACGTTTCCTTCTCCAGGTCTCTCTTTGAGGACTGAGAGATTATTTGGGGTCATGGACGTGAGCGCCAGGAGGAACCTCTTTCGAGTTTCCTCCTTCCCTTGTAGTGATTTTACTAGAAAACAGCCGTCCCTGTTTAGAAGGTAAGAGCCTCCTGGAGGTTTGAAACCTGTTCAGTCTGATCTATCTGGTGACAAGTGAATTCTAGGCATGGAAAACGCGAGCTTGAGGCAGTATTTTAGTGCGCACCTGGGATTTTGTCCCTTAGAATCGCTGGGGACATTAGGGTTTGTCCTTTTTGTTTCACCTCTTCCTCCATCCCTCCCTCCTCTTCTTCTCTTGCTTCTTTTGTCCTTTCTTCTGTTCCCTTCCCAACAACAGGACGGAGGTGTGTGTGTGTGTGTTGCAGGGAAGTCCTCTGCAGCTCCCACTATGGAAGGTCCACCCAAAAATGTGGGACTGAAATAGTGCTCGGGCAGTGATCCCCACCGGTGACCTGGGCCATCCTTTGGGCTCTCTGGTGAGAACCCTCAGCCTCCCGTCCTCCGTCTCTACCCTGATTGGTTGAGCAGGGGGATGTTGACAGGGAGGAGACTCAGGTCCTTGTTTTTCTCTTTTAAGATCAAGTAAATAAGTCAGAACCAGTTCTATCTTTGATTAATTTTGCTGCTTCTCTGCATTAATTGTCTCTGAGCAGTTGATGATTCCCTCTAACATTGCAGTTCTCCTCAAATACTTGCTGAATAATTACTGTCACTGTTGTTGGTCTGGAGCTCATCTGAGAGCACAGTATTCAGGTCATTCAATGTCTGAAATTCAAGATCCGATGGTTTGTTTAAAAACAGGGCTCTTCGGTCCTATTCCCAACACTGCCTCTGACGGGCTGTGTGACCTAAGACAAGTCAATTCTCCTTTCTCAGCCTGAGCTTCTCCCTCTTTCAAGTAGGGATAATAATGATCCGCTCTTACCTACCTCATGGTGGGTGAAGGATGCGGATCCATTTGGGAGTGTCACTAGAAGTAGTGCATAATATGAAGTTTCCCAGATTATGACATAATAGATTAGCTGAAATCGTCTATTTTATTTGTATTTTTTATTTTGAAATTGTTAATAGTAGCAACGACTTAGCTCAGATTGAAGCATCTTATCTAATGGTTGAGATGTAAGTGTCTCCTCTTTGTGTGCGAGGAGACAATTTAACACACTCTGACAAAGAGGAGATGCTTTTGTTTTGCAAGAAAATATTTTTGCAAAGATCTTTCATCCCACTTGTTATGATTCTGAGAAACAAACTGGTTTAGTCTAAATGGGATTTTCGGACAGAAACGGTTTGAATGAAATTTTCCCACCATCTCGATTCCTGGGCGCTGGGGTGTTTTCATCTGTTAGAACAGGAGTCAGAACTGGTTGCTTCTCTTTCTGGCTCTGCCATCGCCTTGTTGTGTAGGCCTTGGGTAGGTCACTTCCCTTCTCCCATCTGTCCAATCGGAACAGGAACAGTTCTCGAACTATGGGCAGTTTAGAGCCCAAGTGAGATAAGGGGTATTAAAGCCCTCTGTGAAGGAGAAAGGGGAGTTTCACAGTGTTTAGCACCAAGGAATTCTAAAGTTTGCTAAAATGTCTAGTCTGTGGAAACAAGAAATGGTCGGGGCCAAACTTATTAACCACTGCCTTTTTAAAGCCCATTCAAAGATGTGAGTCCCTATCTTTTAGGTACCTGTGGTTCTTTGCCAGCAGCAGAGAAGAGGTTCCTGCCTCCGTTTTTGTGGCCTTAACAAACCAGGTGTTGTGCCCCAGTTCTCGTCTGAGACCCCTGAAAAAGAACATCTTCCCATCCATGAACAAGACAGGACCTATCTTTCAAAGGGGAACAAAAAGACCTCTGGGACTTACAGACTAGCTAGCCTGACTGCCATAGCTGGAGAGATCCTGCAATACATTCTTAAACACTCAGTTTGTCAGCAGCACCTACAGGATGATTTGGTTCTTCTGACTAGTGAGCGTGGAATTGTCAAGAACAAATCATTCCAAACCAATCCTCTTTCCTTCTTTGGCAGGGTTCTGGGCCTGGTAGAGGTGAGTAAACAATAGATGGGATCTAGCTTGGTGTTACTAAGGCTTTCGACACAGTCCCATAGGACATTCTCAGAAGCAAACGAGGGAAATGTAGTCCAGCTGCAATCAGTGTAATGTGGGTGCAGAGCTGGTTGAAAGCCAAGACTCCAGGAGCCCTTCTCCATGTTTAGCTGCCCAACGGGGAGGGTGAACCTAGTGGGTCTGGCAGGGATCAGTCCGGTGTCAGGTACTATTCTATATTTTCATGAATGATTTGGAAAATGGAGTGGAGAGCATGCTCCTAAAGTTTACAACTGACACCAAGCACTTTGGAGCACAGGATTGAAATTCAAAACACCCTTAACAAATTGGAGACTTGGTCTTCTTGAGCCAAACTCCATGGTTAGGGCTCTCTCTCTACACTGGGCTGAAGTGAAACCCCAGAGCCAAGCACTCCTCCTGGGCAGTGAGCTCCGACCTTGAATGGTCAGATGCTGCTTAGCACTGTCAGAGCAGCTTTTGCTGGGGGATTCTCCCAGCACTTTCCAATAGCGGGAAGGTATGAAATCCCCATTTGACTGCTGGGGACAGAGCCCGAGAGTGGGGAGCAACTTGCCCAAAGTCCCCAGAAAAAGGAAAACAACCAGCAGAGGAACCAATAGGAAACCCAGCAATGGAACTCAGGAGTCCTGGGGGTGTGCTGTGGTGACCAGATGTCCCAATTTTATAGGGACAGTCCGAATTTTGGGGTCTTATCTAGGATCCTATTACCCCCCACGCCGTCCCGATTTTTCACACTTGCTGTCTGGTCACCCTAGGGTGTGCACATGTGTGGGTCCCAGCTGCTCCCTGCCCCCCTCATTGAAGCAGATGTGCAGGGTTACTGCCCTGGGAAGTGCAGGGCACCAGTGGATGTGGGGTTGGCTGGAGGTAGGGTCTGGCTTCAGGCAGGGCAAGGGCTGCGTGGCTGGCTGGCTTCAGGCAGGGGGGGTGCATCAGGGGTTGGCTGGAGACAGGGCAGGGAGGATGCGGCTGGTGCAGGCAAAGCAGAAGGTGCAGGGCTGGCTGGAGACAGAGGCTGACTGCCGGCAGGGCAGGGCAGGGGGTGCAGGGCTGGCTGCAGGCAGGGCGTGGGGCAGGGCTGGTGCAAGGAAGTTTCATGCCCTAGGCGAAACTTCCACCTTGCACCCTCCCCCCCCGCACCCCTGCCCTGAGGCGCCCCACCCGTGGCAGCTCCCCCCTCCACCCTGAGGCTCCCCTCTTGTGGCAACTCTCCTGCTCTGCCCTGCGGCATCCCCATCTCCCGAGCTCACCCCTGCTCCGAGCACGAGGACTCCGAGCACGCCGTGGCCGCTTCACTTCTCCCACCTCCAAGGCTTGCGGCGCCTAAGCCTGCCAGGCAGTCAGGCACCCTCCTCTGAGCCACAGCAGCCCTGACAGTTGACAATAGAGGCACCTTAACCCCTGAGTTCCTTCAATGTGTCCCCCTCGGGGGTCCAGCTCCGATCACCAGATACTCGGGGTATGTCTATACCACCTGCCGAATCGGTGGGCAGCGATCAATCCAGCGGGGGTTGATATATCGTGTCTAGTGTAGATGCAATACATTGAGTGCTCTCCCCTCGCCTGCTGTACTCCAGCTCGGTGAGAGGCGCAGGCAGAGTCTACGGGGAGCTGCAGCAGTCAACTCCCCGAGACTGTGACATTATAATTGTTAGGCCTGAATAAAGATATAGCAGACAAAACCAGGTATGCCAACCTGACCAAAGTCAGGCTAACAGAGGTTTGTGGTTAATCCCTGAGTGGAAAACACTGAGAAGCAGCAGCATGTCTCACAAGCGCTGGGAAAAAGTGAGATAAGAGAGAAGCTGCATTCCTGGCATAGTACCAGATGTGCTGTGTTCGGGCAGCTCCTTCGAAGAACTGATAAGAGTCCTAGATTCCCAGCCTCCTTGTTTTCGCTCCCTGGTTTTGTTCTTTGTTTGTTTTTAACTCCCCTACATTTCTAACTTTAGGCATGCATGTATACTAAAGGTGTCTAGTTTCTAGTTGTTAGAAGAAGGGGGTGGGTTGCTCCAGTGAATAATTTATGATGCGACGGAACTGTCTATATAGGCTTGTACTAAGATGTAAAGAGCAGGCTGGTTCTCTCTGGAGACGAGCTGCTCTCTATTGATGCGTGCACTTGTCAATAAAGAGCTTTTGATCGGACCTTGCTGGTGTTGCCTGTCTCTCTCGCGGTCAGACAACGAACTTTGCCGTCTGGGTTAGAGTCCCTGACATCTTTGGCGACTCCGCCGGGACCCGTCTGACTCTCCGGCGGGGGATCGGACCCTGAGGCAACGCAGCGCGCATCCTCCAGTTTAGAGGAGCCTTGCCTGGTGATCTGATCTCTGCGTTGGCGATAAGGCGTGTTCTGTGAACCAGCTGAAACTCTTGGAAATCCAGCAACGTCCACCTACCCATTGAGTAGGGTCCAGGTTGTCGGGGTTAGAGTCCCTGACTACTTAGGTCTGGGTTAGAGTCCCAGTCCAGGTCTGGGTTAGAGTCCCAGTCCAGGTTTGCACAGGATCCAAGTTGTCTGGGTTAGAGTCCCAGCCTGGGTTTGAGTTTCAGTCCAGGTGTTCAAGTCCCTGGAGAGGTAAGCGAGCGCTCGACGCGGGGAGGTGGGGGTTAGAGTCCCTTTACCTCGACCCGGGGAGGAGGGGTTAGAGTCCCTTCATTAAAATGAGACAAGTTGGCAGTAAGTGCCCGGGGGATGCCCCGTTGTCTCTGATACTTAGAGATTGGAAAGAGATTTCTGAGACAGCTGATCTAGTTAAATTTAAGATGAGAAATCTGTGTTGGATCCAATGGCCATCATTTACCTTTCATTTGTCCCCAACTAGAGACTGGCCGGTGGGTGAAACCTTTTCCACAGATAGGAGGAACTCCTTAAGGGATATTTTGGTTGATCTTAGGCCGAGACAAATGGATTACTTGTTTGTATGGTATAATTATAAACCCATGGAGGGATGGGTAGCTTTTGAAGCTGTTTGTATGGAGAGCTCTTGTAAAAAAATCACCCACCATATGCACCAGAGCCGCACCGGGAGGAGGACAATTTTGTTCCTGTTCTTCCCCGTCTGATGGAGTGCAAGGATTCAAAAGCAGGTTAGGGACAGTTCAGGGACAGAGGAGAATCAAGGGGGAGCTCAGAGTGATGTTCCCTCATCTTCAGAGGAATCAGGCAGCCTCACCCCCTCTGTGCAGCCTCCAGCCAGCCTTTTGCAAACTTGGTCAGGGACTGCTTTTCAAACACCCCCAATATTACAGCAGCCCTTGTCCTTGCCCTTGTGGACCCCCACTAGGTTACTTAACTCCATGAGAGAGAGTGTTTCTGAGACACCTCTGATATTACAAGCCTCATTGAGAACTTATCTGGTTCTACTGGTTGCTGGGGAACATGAGATGGTTTTACCCATACCCTGTTTGCAACTTCAAATTTGTTTAACTGGCAGTGCACTATGCCTCACTTATGAGACAATCCTGAGGCAGTGGAAAGAATGTTCTGCACAATCTTTTTCACTCATGTGCCCACTTGGGCAAATGTAAATCAGTTATTAGATACTCTCATGACAGAAGATGAAAGACAAAAAGTAAAAGAAAAATCTGCAGCTCATTTGAATGCACCTTGGCTAATTACTGACCCTAACTGGAATCCCAATAATCCAGCTCAAAAGACAAAGTTGGATGGATTTTTAAAAGCTGTTTTGAATGGTATTAGAGATGCAGGGGAGGCTACTCCAAATTGGAGCAAGGTGACTGCTTGTGTTCAGCATCCAGATAAGCACCTCTCTGACTTTTGTGCTCGACTGATTTGTGAAGTTAAAAAGCATGGGAATTTAAATCCTGAAACTGATCATGGAAAGGAGATGGTTAAAATGGTTTTCATGACACAATGTGCAAAGGATATTGCAAAAAGATTTAGAAAGCATCCAGATGGTACGCAAGGGAAAAGTTTGTCTGAAGTAGTTAGCATTGCTACTAGAATGTTTAATGGGAAAGAGAAAAAGAAAGAAAAAGACATAAGGAACGGGTTAATTTAAAAATCATCTTGGCCCCGGGATGGAAGGAGGGGGGTGCTCTGCGTTCAGGGTCAGGAATCGGCGCGGACTGTGCTTGGTGCAGGGAGGGGCTGCTTTCGGCCCCAGCTGGCTGTGAAGGAAAAAATATAGACAGAGGCGAAGTAAAGGAAATACAAGTTACAGAACTGAAATTACATTTGCAAAGCTTAACTGTCCAGTAAGATCCAACAGTGTGCCTTTGTGACCCTGGAGTCGGTGTGGCTTGGTGACACCAAAGAAGCCACAGGCAGCCGACCTGGACTGGAATCTCTGAAAGAGACGCCGCAGGAGATTCCAGGGTGTAAAAGAACAGCCCTCCCAAGAGCAGAAGCATGTTGGAAATTCTGGACAAGCTGTATACAGGATAATCTCCCTTCCACCTCTCCCCCTCCTCTGAACATTATACACAGAAGTGGCCAGTCTGGACGTACGTGTGTAAGTATGAAAGGAGCTTCGGGCTTGGGGCATTAATATTTTCCTGAGTGATGTGGGAGCGTTCCCAACACTCTCCGTTGTTGTTTTATTATTTTATTAATGAAGCTTTAAAATTCAGTTATATGGTGTGTTTTCTTTATCTTCCCCCAACGATCCTGTAGTGTCAGCCTGATCATCTGACATGAGGGATAGATTGGTAACAGAAATTTGTCACAGTTTGGTGAGCAATTAAGAAGGGGGGAGCCCTGCAGAATTTACACCATCTATTTGTTTTACCCTTGTTATTTTGTGTTTGCTTTGCTTGGTACTGTTGGTGTTATATGCTGAGAACTGCATGAGTAAAAGTGAGTCCTAATAGGATAAGGAAACACTATTTGGTTCTGGTTCTGTTCTATTTAACCCGTTACTGTTGTTGTTTTTTTTTCTCTGTTCATTTGGGTGTTAGGAGTGTGGGTGGAACTGAACCTCTTGTTCGTAATTCCTCGGAGTGGAAGCCATGTGTGTGAGACAGCTCTGAGGTTAAATTGAGATCCTTCTGTCCTGTCCCCTGTAGCGGTCAGTGTATAGAAGTGGGAAAGTCTGTCTTAGACTGTAATTCCCTCTGCTCTCTGTGTAATTCTCTTTTCTGTTTAAGTGTCAAACAGATGAATGAGTCTCTGGGTAAACCCTCTAAGAGTAGTCCTTCAAATTATATGATAAGTAAATGGCCTTTGCCCAATGGGCCATGTGTCTTCGTCTAGGTGGCAATCCTCATGAAGGAGGACTCGGGTAGTCTTGTGAGTAAGAATGTTTAAGGGAAGAGACCAGGAGGGGTGGGGGGGCTAGTTGAGAAGCCCACCCTCCTAGCTAAACTAGTAGTGGAATAAGTTGGTGCCTATGGAAGGGACGGTTCAGTGAGAAAAGCAGGATCGGGCCCAGGCGGGCAGGCAACAGACAGAGAGATTGGAAAACAGGTTGGAAAACTTTAAGGGTGTAGTGGAAGGAAGGAGTAAGTAAGTGTAAGCATGGGGATTTCAAATACCCAGAGCTTACTTGGAATGGTGATTTGAGTTGATAAAAGTGGCTGTTGGGAGACAAGCAAGTGATTTAAGGGAGAGTGAGAAGTTAACTCTGTAGTTGCTGGAGGAAACAGCAGTTGAACTTTGTAAAAATGCTAAAGAGGAAAGTTCTTGGTGTCTTTGAAATGTTTGTAAATAAATTGAGGCAAAGAGATTGTTAATTGCAATCATTTAGAATTTAATTAAATTAGCTGAAGAAAATATATAGTGCTATGTCATTGAAATTTTATTAGGCTGTAAGGGCACTATAAGTAGTGATGTTTTCTTTCAGTGTTTGAAAGCAAGAGTTAAAAGTAAAAAGCAAGCCAGAAAGCATCTGTATTCATGCAAATTATCTAACTGATAAGGTAGGAGCCACTGAAACCTGGGCTGCCTATGAAACACATAAAATATGGGATAATTCCTCTGTTTTTCCTGAAATCAACAAGGGTATTTGTCTATTTTAAGCAATGATTGTCTGCCCAGAAGGGGTAGACCTCTGTTTTTTTGTCTTTCAGATAATCAGAGAAAACTGATGCCAGCTAAACAGCATTCAACGTGCCATGCATTTACTGGCACAATAGAAATTATGTTTTGTGTTCTATGTTCTGTCTTGTGGTGTTTGTCTTGTGGCCGGAATTTTTGTGTTTAATATTTTTATAAAATAATCTAGTTTAAAATCAAACAAAAAGGTAAAATTAAAATGCAGATACTTGTTTTGTTCAACTTGGAATACAAAGTGTTTAGATAAATCAGGAGAATGTGATATACTAAAGTCTAATGCATTTCCTTAAGTAAGGAAAAGAAACTTTATTGGTCAAATTGTTAATTGCAAAAATTGTTGTTAAAATTTGCATACTAACAGTCTTTGAAAGCAAGGACATGAAAAGTTAACCCACTCCCCATATTGTACATGGGATCTTTCTGGCTACCTCAGATTTCTAGCCAGAGGGCTGGGGATGGTGGAAGGCTATTGGACTAGAGGTTGTATTAAGTGAACTCCTCAAAGTGGGTGTGCTTGTCCTGGCTTGTTGCTCGAAAGCTCTGTAATAAGGTTATTTTAGTAAAAGGGTGTGTGTGGCATATATTAAATAATAAGACTAATGTACTGTATAATGACAATGTGTAGGTGTTCATTGTTGGGAAAAAGGTGTATAAGGATAAAGTGAAAGTTTCCTTTGCAGGTTAAAAGAAGCCAAGAAAGGAAGAAGCACAAAGAACAGAATGAATTAACTGAAAAAATAAAATAAAATAAAATAGCAAGCTCAGGCTATAGATAAGACACTGACTCCATTCAAGGACACTGCTCACAGTTAAGACTTGGTTAACAACCAGGAAAGGGAGGGCTTGAATTTGCCCATGCAGCTATGAGATCTGAAAAACACTGCCAGGCACTAATGAAATGTGTTAAGTTTTTTTTCTCACAGGTAAGGAAGCGCTACCCAAAGACCCTAGCAGCCCTGCCACTCCTTGGAACCAGGAGACGGGATTGATGTAAAGGTCCACCAACGAAAGACTGCCTTGGCTCCATGCTGGAAAGGCCCTTAAGTCCTGATGACTACCAACACCGCTGTGAAGTACCAAAGACTGACTGCTTGGACCCAAGATTCTCACTGCAAAAAGACCCCTCCACATTGGGAGAATTCTCCTACTGATGATTAGCCTATTTCACCTTCTAGCTCCACTGTGCCTTCTGGACAGTAGGGAAAAAGTACAAGGTGAAGTGCTAGTAGCCTCTCCCTTATCCACTGACAGATCTACTGTGCCTTTGAATTTTTCTAGAAAAAGCAAAACCATTACAGGGTGATGTGCTAGTAACCTCTCCCCTATATGATGCTGCACCAAGACTGTTTTGGGAAAGAAGAAGGAACACTCACTCCACTGAAATTGCTAAAGTCCAGGAATTCCTGACTAGAAAGGACATGAAGAACTAACCCCGGTGAAGAAACAAAGAATTGTACACTGGCAGAAAAAATTTGTGGGACCCATGCTTGGGAATGTGGTATTGATTGGATTTTGGGGTTTATTCTACAGGCTGTGCCCTGTGTTGTGGATAAATTCTTCAGCATGTATTGCTCTCTCTAATTGGATTTTAAATAACAAGTACCCGAAGAGTTTGTTCTGCCACTGGAAATTTTACCTGTATTGAAACCATTCCAGTGACTAATAATGTAACCCCCTCCTATGCTATTAATGTCAATGCCTTTTAAAAGTACCTGAAAATAGTTAAATAACAAATGTAATATAGTACTACACCAAGGAAAGATGGTATTAAATATCACTGAGGCTGGGAAGGCATTGCAGTGGGATCTAGTATGTTTGGAGATTCAGAATTTCCTGAATGACCAGCTGATGGCCATTTGGAGTGATCTTGAGTACCAGACTTGGCCCACTGCCCTTACAGACACATCAGGAGTACCATCTGATCTGTGGTCATGGAGATATACTAAAGACTTTCTGGGTGAAAGTGTAAACATTTACAGTGCTCCTTCCAAGCATTTGGACTGGGAGGTGTGGGCTTCCACATACCGAATCCTGACGGGTCCATGGGGAGGATGCACATGGGACTGGATTATTCACCGAAACATCTGGGAAATTAGACCACTTGGTATACCTAACTGATTTATAGTCAGTGCCCCAATCCCTTAGTTGTCAGACAAACAGGATTCCACTCTTTTGTCCGCGCATTCATTCCTGGATTGTGGGTGGCTAAGCTCAAGAGAACAGTTGTAAATATTTCTGCAGAGCTTGAAAAAAAACAGCTAATGCATTAATAGACGCTTTCCAAAAGTTGCAACGAAAGACTGATGAAGTAGCAGAAGTAACTTTGCAAAATAGACGTGTGCTAAATGCCATGAATGCTGAATTAGAGAGGGGCTTGTGCTCGCATTGGGGAAAAATGTTGCTTTGCTGTTAATCACTCTGGCTTAATTGACAAAGATTTACAAGCTATTAAGAATGTTGCTGTTGTTTTCCATGCTATATCTCTTGATCACACTTTTAGTTTTAAGGACCTCCACTCAGACCTTGGGTCATGGTTTACTAGCCTCCCCCGTACAATTGTTAAATGGATATGTGTCCCAAGAGTCCCATTATGGTCCTCTAGGGACAAAGGGGGGATTGTTAGGCCTGAATAAAGATATAGCAGACAAAACCAGTTATGCCAACCTGACCAAAGTCAGGCTAACAGAGGTTTGTGGGTAATCCCTGAGTGGAAAACACTGAGAAGCAGCAGCATGTCTCACAAGCGCTGGGAAAAAGTGAGATAAGAGAGAAGCTGCATTCCTGGCATAGTACCAGATGTGCTGTGTTCGGGCAGCTCCTTCGAAGAACTGATAAGAGTCCTAGTTTCCCAGCCTCCTTGTTTTCGCTCCCTGGTTTTGTTCTTTGTTTGTTTTTAACTCCCCTACATTTCTAACTTTAGGCATGCATGTATACTAAAGGTGTCTAGTTTCTAGTTGTTAGAAGAAGGGGGTGGGTTGCTCCAGTGAATAATTTATGACGCGACGGAACTGTCTACATAGGATTATACTAAGATGTAAAGAGCAGGCTGGTTCTCTCTGGAGACGAGCTGCTCTCTATTGATGCGTGCACTTGTCAATAAAGAGCTTTTGATCGGACCTTGCTGGTGTTGCCTGTCTCTCTCGCGGTCAGACAACGAACTTTGCCGTCTGGGTTAGAGTCCCTGACATAAGTATAATCTAATATCTCATTGAAAGGTGACAGGGCCAGAAAGAGTTAATTAACTCACCTCACCGACTGACCTGACCCGTGGGTGAACCTTAAAAACTGGTTAACAAGATATGTAAATGAACAGAGCTTTGAAATGCAAGTCTGCAGTGTTAGAGGTAGAAGGGGAGGTGTTTGCTCAGGTCTTGTGATGTCAGCAAACAAGTCTTGTCTATTGCTATAGTTTTAATTCAAAGAGCAAAAAAGGAATATTAACATTTATGATGATACTTGAGTGAAATAGTATTATTGTCTGTGTCTCTTTGAAGGTTGTGGTAATCTGTATCTGAACTGTTTGATGGATGTACTAATTGCCAGGATGTTTGGAAGAAGAGTTAAGCCTATTGTTTTCTCAGGCTGAAAGGATGCTGGAAATGTTTAAGAACCTGGGACACGATCCTTCTTCATCTCAGATCTGCTTTGGGTTTCAAGAGGGGGAAACCTTAAGCCACAAGGATTGAGATCCCCAGTCATTGACTGGAGCCACCCTGAATATGGACAGTGGATTATAACCTATGGACTATTTCTAAAAGGACTTTTGGCAACTACAAGCTCATGTCTACTTTGTATCTGAACATCAAAAATTGAATTCAAGTCTATATGTCTGTTAATCTTTTAACCAACACTCACTCTCTCTCTTTTCTTTTCTAATAAATTTTAGCTTAGTTAATAAGAATTGGCTATAGCATGTATTTTAGGTAAAATCTAAGTTATAATTGAACCTGGTTATGTGGCTGATCCTTTGGGATCGGAAGAATCTTTTCTTTTATATGATGAAGTAAGATTTTCAGGAATCATCATCATATCTAACAGGTGTGTCTGGACGGAGGCCTGAGGCTGGGTACTTTAAGGGAACTGCGTGGTTTAAACTTCTAAGTAACCAGTGAGGTACTACAGAAGCTGTTTTGTGCTGGCTTGGTAAATCTAAGTATTGAAATAACCAGCAGCGTTTGGGATTTGTCTGCCCTGTTTTGTTTGCAATTCACTCTGATTGAGTGAGCTGAGCTGGCTCCCACGGGCAGCACCGTCACACCTACAGCCAGGCTGCAGAGGTCCGGGGGATCTTAGGGGCCTTGGGGTGCACAGATACCTATGTCCAGGCCATAGCGGTCCCTGGGGGGCTTAGAGAGTTTGGGGGGGACACAGATACCAATCTCCATGCTCTAGGGTCCGATGGGGGCTTAGAGGGTTCGTGGGGGGCACATATTCCTACATCCAGGCTGTAGGGTTACCAGGGGGGCTTAGGGGGTTAGTGGGGGGCAAAGATACCTACGTCCAGGCTGGAGGCATCCTGGGAGTCTTAGGGGACTTGTGGGGGCCAAAGACACCTATGATGTCCAGGCTGTAGGGGTACCAGTGGGTTTTAGGGGTTCGAGTGGGCACAGATACGTATGTCCAGGCTGTATCGTTCCCAGGGGGGGTTAGAGGTTTCGTGAGGGGCACAGATATCTACGTCCAGATTGTAGATGTCCCGGGAGGGGGGGGGTTAGGGGGGTTGTGGGAGTGCAAATACCTATGTCCAGGCTGTAGGGGTTCCTGGGGGCTTAGAGGGTTTCTGAGGGGCACATATACCTACGTGCACACTGGAGTGTCGCAAGGGGCTTATGGAGTCTATATGGGGAACAGATACCAATGTTCTGGCTGTATAGGTGCCTCGGGGGCTTAGGGGGTTTGTGGGGGGCACAGATACCTAAGTTCAGGCTGGAGGGATCTCTGAGTGTCTTAGGTGTTTGGTGGGAGGCACAGATACCTACGTCCAGGCTGCAGGGGTCTCGGAGGGGCTTAGGGTTTGTCACGGAGTGTGGGGGAGTACGGTCCTGCACCCCTCTTCCTGGGACTCACAGTGACTCTCAGCCAGCCAGTAAAACAGAAGGTTTATTGGACAACAGGAGCGAAGGTTACAGCAGAGCTTGGAGGCACAAGCAGGACCCCACAATCAAGTCCTTCTAGGGGTTCAGGAAACTTAGTTCCCAGTTTGGGAATCCCTGAATTCCAACCACCCAGACCAAAACCGAAACTGAACTAACCCAACTCCCTCCAGCTGGCCATTTGCTGTGTCCAGCTTCCCGGGCAAAGGTGCTGACCCCTCCCCGCGCCTAGCTCAGGTTACAGACTGAGCACGTGTCCGGTCCTAAAGTCACCCCCTGCTCTCCCATCCCCCACACAGACAGTCCCTACTCCATCACAGTAATGCACAGAGCATTTCCCGCATGGAGCAACAGTGACACCATGTGGCCACGCACGGTAATGCACAGAACATTTCCCATATGGAGCAACTGTGACACCGTCTGGCCAGGCAGGGTAATGCACAGAGCATTTCCCACATGGAGCAACATTGACTCCTTGTTACCACACCAGCTAATGGACAGAGCATTTCCTGCATGGAGCAACAGTGACACCATGTGGCCATGCAGGGAAATGCCCAGAGCATTTCCTGGATGGAGCAACAGTGATTCCATGTGGCCACACAGGGTAATGCACAGAGCATTTCTCTCATAGAGGAACAGTGACAACATGTGGCCATGCAGGGTAATGCACAGAGCATCACGCCTATGTAGAGGCTGTAGAGATCCCTGGGGGGCTTAGGGGTCGTGGGGGGCACAGATAGCTACGTCCAGGCTGGAGACATTCTGGTGGGCATTAGGGGCTTCATGAGGGGCACAAATATCTACGTCAGGGCTGGAGAGGTCCCTGGATGGCTTAGGGGGTTGTGGTGAGCATAGATACATACGTCCATGCTGTAGTGGTCCCTGGGGGTTTAAGAAGTTGGTAAGGGTCACAGAAACCTACGTATGGTCTGGAGGGGTCCCTGGGGGACTTAAGGGTTTGTGGTTGCGCAGATACCTACGTACCGGTTGGAGGGGGCCCTGGGGAGCTTAGGGGGTTTGTGTGGCGTACACATAGCTATAACCAGGCTGGTGGGGGCCCTATGGG
Organism: Gopherus flavomarginatus; assembly: GCF_025201925.1. Lineage (NCBI taxonomy): Eukaryota > Metazoa > Chordata > Testudines > Testudinidae > Gopherus > Gopherus flavomarginatus. The sequence goes on along the minus strand of NW_026115061.1, from coordinate 1,770,564 downwards.
TCTTAGAAGGCTGGTGGGGGGCAGAGATACCTATGTAGGGACTGGAGAAGTCCTGGGGAGGGCTTTGGGGGTTCCTGGAAGTCACAAATATCTACGTCCAGGCTGGAGGAGTTCTGGGGGTATTAGGGAGTTGTGCGGGGGCACAGATACCTATATCGAGGCTGTAGGGGTCCTGGGGTTGCTTTGGGGAATTTTGGGGTACAGATACCTACTTCTATGCTGTAGGGGTCGCTGGGAGGATCAGTGGGTTCGTGAGGGTGCACAGATATCTACGTCCGGTCTATAGGGATCCTGGGGGGGGGGGCTTAGGGGTTTGTAAGGGGCACAGATACATTCATCCAGGCAAGAGGGGTCCTAGGGACCTTAGTGGGTTCATGCTGGGCACAGATACCTGCGTCTAGGCTGGAGGGGTTTTGGGGGTCTTAGGAGGGTTGTGTGGGCACAGATACCTATGTCGATGCTGGAGGGGTCCTGTCATGTCTTAGCGGATTCGTGGGGTCAGAGATACCTACATCTAGGCTGGAGGGGTTCCGGGGGGATTAGGTGTGTTTGAGGCGGGGAACAGATACCTACATCCTGATGGTAGGTGGCCCTGGGTAGCTTAGGCGTTTTTTGTCGGTTACAGATACAAACATCCATGCTGTAGGGGTCCCGAGGGACTTTGTGGGGCTCTAGGGGTCACAGATACCTACCTACAGTCTGGAAGGTTCCTGTGGGTATTAAGGGGTGTGTGGGGCATACAGATGCCTACATCTGGGCTTGTGGGTTCCCTGGGGGCTTAGAGGTTTGTGGAGAGCACAGATACCATTATCCAGGCTAGATGGGTTCTGGTGGGATTAGGGGGTTGTGGGGGGCACAGATACCTATGTAAACAGAAGCAGGATGAACTCTATCCTCACATCTGGTGGTGAATTATGGCAAGTGTGGAAAAGGATTTCAGGGTCTGATCATGTTTGCATAGACACACTCACCGTGCGTGACACGGCCACGGCAGCCTGGGATGGTTACTTTGGCAGCTATGGTATCCCCAGTTTATTTGTTGTTGGGGTGTGAGATGTGGAGTGTTGTCACCCTGATTGTGTGGATGAGGAACTGCGAAACAGCTTTGAGACAGGGATTCTCACCATCAGTTGAGTGGCTCTCACTAGACAAGGGAGTGGGCTCCTTGGGTGAGCTAGAGTCACCAATTGCACTTTTTTTCTTTTAACAGTTGAATAGCAGTGTTGATTTTTTATTCTCTTAAAAGTTGAATTTCTAGGTTCTTGAGCTGAAATCACTGAAAAGATGTTTTAGTTTGTGGGGGACTCTAAACCTATATTGTAGAACACAGTAGTTGGCAGACAGGAGCAGTTTGTGGGAGTGTCCCACGGAGTGAGATGAGTCTAGCAGTTTTGGGGGATAGCTGAAGCAGAACAGAGGTCGGCTGGCAGAGCAGCTGGTGGACCGAGCTGAGCAGTTTGTGGGGAAGGCAAAAGCAGAATCCCATGGAGAGGCAGAGCAGTCAGCAGTGGACCACATAAGGTGCCCCTTTCTACTCAGGCTGGCAGGGGGAAAAACCCTGCAGATAGACTCTTGAACTCTGGGGTTGCGCAACTGTGGGTGATTTTGGGGTTGCTGGACTCTTGAAACGTTGGAGATATTGGACTTTGGAGCCTTGGGGTGATTTGGGGATTGCTGGACTCATGAGCCCAGGGAAAAGGACACGGCCTAGTTGAGGTGTTTTCCCAATTTAATGCTATGTTGTTTATCTCACGTTATTAAACATTTTCTGCTACACCCAGACTCTGTGCTTGCGAGAGGGGAAGTATTGCCTCTTTGAGGCACCTAGGAGTGCGTATGTAAAATTTTCCCATGTCACTGGGTGGGGACTCGAGCTGGTTTGCATTACATTGTAGGCAAGGGACCCCTATGTATTGAACCCAGTCCTTGCTGCTATCAGTTTAGCCTGGCAGAAGGGTTCCACCTACGTCCAGGCTCAAGGGGTCCCTGGGGGGCTTAGGGAGTTCGTGGGGGGCACAGATATCTAGGTCCAGGCTGTAGGGGGTCGGGGGGGGTCAGGAGTTTGGTGGGGGGAACAGATACCTACGTCCAGGCTGCAGCGGTCCCAGAGGGACTTAGAGGGTGTCACGTAGTTTGGTGGAATCTGGCCCTGCACCCCTCTTCCTGGGACACACAGTGACTCAGCCAGCCAGTAAAACAGAAGGTTTTTTTGGCCAACAGGAAGGAAGGATACAGCAGGGCTTTTGGGCACAACCAGGACCTCTCAATCGAGTCCTTCTGGGGGTTCAGGAAGCTTAGTTCCCAGTTTGGGATTCCCTGAATTCCAACAACCCAGGTCCAAACCAAAACTGAACTAACTCCCTCCAGCAAGCCCCTTCCTTTATTCACCTTCCTGGGCAAAGGTGCTGACCCCCTCCCAGCTGCCTAGCTTAAGTTACAGGCTTAGGTCCTGTCCCTCACCTAAAGTGACCCGCTGCTCTCCCATCCCGCACACAGACAGTCCCCACTCCATCACAGTAATGCCCAGAGCATTTCGCGCATGGAACAACAGTGACACCATGTGGCCACACAGGGTAATGCACAGAGCATTTCCTGCATGGAGCAAGAGTGACACCGTGTGGACATGCATGGTAATGCACAGAGCATTTCCCCGCATGGAGCAACAGTGACACCATGTGGTCACGCAGGGTAATGCACAGAGCATTTCCCCGCATGGAGCAACAGTGACACCATGTGGCCACACAGGGTAATGCACAGAGCATTTCCTGCATGGAGCAACAGTGACACCGTGTGGTCACGCAGGGTAATGCACAGAGCCTTTCCCCGCATGGAGCAACAGTGACACCATATGGTCACGCAGGGTAATGCACAGAGCATTTCCACGCATGGAGCAACAGTGACACCATGTGGCCACACAGGGTAATGCACAGAGCATCGCACCTACGTTGAGGCTGTAGAGATCCCGCGAGGGCTTACGGGGGTTCGTAGCATCACAGATATCTACATCCAGTATGGGCGGGACCCTGGGAGAGTTAGGGGGGTTGTGAGGGGCATAGGTACTTGCGTCCAGGCTGTAGAGGTCCTGGTGGGGATTAAAGGCTTCCTGGAGGACAGCAATATCTACGTCCAGGCTGAAGGGGTCCCTGGACGCTTAGGGGGTTGTGGTGAGCACAGTGATCCCTGGGGGTATAGGGACTTGGTGAGGGGCACAGATACCTATGTATGTCCTGGAGGGGTCCCTGGGGGGGGGCTTAGTGATACTGTAGGAGACACAGATACCTACGTCCAGACTATAGGCATTCTGGGGGGGGCTTAGGGCTTTGGGGGGACATAGATACCTACATCCAGGCTGGAGGGGTCCCGGGGGGCTTAGGTGGTTTGTGGGGAGGGGCACAGATATGTACATCCAGGCTGGAGAGGTTCCGGAGAGGATTAGGGGTTTTTGCGGATGGCAGAGATATCTATATCCATACTCTAGGGTTCTCGGGGGGCTTAGGGCTGGATGTGTCCCGAGGAGCTTAGGGGGTTTGTGGGGTGCTCAGACACCTGTGTCCAGGCTGTAGGGAACCCTGGGGGCTTAGGGGGTTCGCGGGGGTCACAGGTAGTTACGTCCAGGCTGAAGGGGTAATGGGAGTGCTTAAGGGATCGGGGCTGACACAGATACCTACGTCCAGGGTCTAGGGGAGGCAGGAGAAGTGAAGCGGCCATGGTGTGCTTTCAAGTAGGGATAATAATGATCCACTCTTACCTACCTCATGGTGGGTGGAGGATGGGGATCCATTGGAGAGTGTCACTAAGAGTAGTGCATAATATGAGGTGTCCCATCACGTTTACTCAGAGCAGATTATGACATAATAGATTAGCTGAAACAGTCCTTTTTATTTGTATTTTTTTATTTTGGAATTGTTAAGAGCAGCAATGACTTAGCTCAGACTGTAGCATCTTATCTAATTTTCAAGATCTAAGTGTCTCCTCCTTGTGTGTGATGACACAATTTAACACACTGTGACAAACAGGAGATGCTTTTGTTTTGCAACAAAATCTTTTTGCAAAGAACTTCCATCTCACTTGTTATGATTCTGAGAAACAAACTGGTTTAGTCTGAATGGGATATTTGGACAGAGACGGTTGGAATGAAATTTTCCCACCATCCCAGTTCCTGAGCTCTATCCCTGCCTCTGGGGGGATTTGTTGTCTGTTAGAACAGGAGTCTGACTGGCGGCTTCTCTTTCTGGCTCTGCCACCGCCTTGCTGTGTAGGCCCTTGGGTAGGTCATCTCCCTTCTCTGTACCTCAGGCTCCTCCCATTTGTCCAATGGGAACAGGGACAGTTCTCGAATTCTGGGCAGTTGTGAGCCTGAGTGAGAAAAGGGGTGTTGAAGCCCTCTGTGAAGAAGAAAGGGGAGTTTCACGGTGCTTTTGCACCAAGGAATTCTAAACCAAAACTGAACTAACTCCCTCGAGTCCTTCTGGGGGTTCAGGAAGCTTAGTTCCCAGTTTGGGATTCTCTGAATTCCAACTACCCAGCTCCAAACCAAAACTGAACTAACTCCCTCCAGCCGACCCCTTCCTGTGTCCAGCTTCCCGGGCAAAGGTGCTCACTCTCTCAGCCCTGTCTAGCTCGAGTTACAGGCTTAGGTCCTGTCCCTCACCTAAAGTCACCCCCTGCTCTCCCATCCCCCACACAGACAGTCCCTACTCCATCACAGTAATGCACAGAGCTGTTCCCGCATGGAGCTACAGTGACACCGTGTGGCCACACTGGGTAATGCACAGAGCATTTCCCGCATGGAGCAACAGTGACACCATGTGGCCACGCACGGTAACGCACAGAACATTTCCCATATGGAGCAACTGTGACACCGTGTGGCGAGGCAGGGTAATGCACAGAGCATTTCCCGCAAGGGAGCAACATTGACACCTTGTGACCACACCAGGTAATGGACAGAGCATTTCCTGCATGGAGCAACAGTGACACCATGTGGCCATGCAGGGAAATGCACAGAGCATTTCCTAGATGGAGCAACAGTGATTCCATGTGGCCACACAGGGTAATGCACAGAGCATTTCTCTCATAGAGGAACAGTGACAACATGTGGCCATGCAGGGTAATGCACAGAGCATCACGCCTATGTAGAGACTGTAGAGATCCCTGGGGGACTTAGGGGTCGTGGGGGGCACAGATAGCTACGTCCAGGCTGGAGACATTCTGGTGGGCATTAGGGGCTTCATGAGGGGCACAAATATCTACGTCAGGGCTGGAGAGGTCTCTGGATGGCTTAGGGGGTTGTGGTGAGCATAGATACATACGTCCATGCTGTAGTGGTCCCTGGGGGTTTAAGGAGTTGGTAAGGGTCACAGAAACCTAAGTATGGTCTGGAGGGGTCCCTGGGGGACTTAAGGGTTTTGTGTGGCGTACACATAGCTATAACCAGGCTGGTGGGGGCCCTATGGGTCTTAGAAGGCTGGTGGGGGCAGAGATACCTATGTAGGGACTGGAGAAGTCCTGGGGAGGGCTTTGGGGGTTCCTGGAAGTCACAAATATCTACCTCCAGGCTGGAGGAGTTCTGGGGGTATTAGGGAGTTGTGCGGGGGAACATATACCTATATCGAGGCTGTAGGGGTCGTGGGGTTGCTTTGGGGAATTTTGGGGTACAGATACCTACTTCCATGCTGTAGGGGTCGCTGGGAGGATCAGTGGGTTCGTGAGGGTGCACAGATATCTACGTCCGGTCTATAGGGATTCTGGGGGGGTCTTAGGGGTTTGTAAGGGGCACAGATACATTCATCCAGGCAAGAGGGGTCCTAGGGACCTTAGGGGGTTCATGCTGGGCACAGATACCTGTGTCTAGGCTGGAGGGGTTTTGGGGTCTTAGGAGTTTTGTGTGGGCACAGATACCTATGTCGATGCTGGAGGGGTCCTGTCATGTCTTAGCGGATTCGTGGGGTCAGAGATACCTACATCTAGGCTGGAGGGGTTCAGGGGGGATTAGGTGTGTTGGGGGGGAACAGATACCTACATCCTGATGGTAGGTGGCCCTGGGTAGCTTAGGCGGTTTTTGTTGGTCACAGATACAAACATCCATGCTGTAGGGGTCCCGAGGGACTTTGTGGGGCTCTAGGGGTCACAGATACCTACCCACAGTCTGGAAGGTTCCTGTGGGTATTAAGGGGTGTGTGGGGCATACAGATGCCTACATCTGGGCTTGTGGGTTCCCTGGGGGGCTTAGAGGTTTGTGGAGAGCACAGATACCATTATCCAGGCTAGATGGGTTCTGGTGGGATTAGGGGGTTGTCTGGGGCACAGATACCTATGTAAGCAGAAGCAGGATGAACTCTACCCTCACATCTGGTGGTGAATTATGGCAAGTGTGGAAAAGGATTTCAGTGTCTGATCATGTTTGCATAGACACACCCACCGTGCGTGACACGGCCACGGCAGCCTGGGATGGTTACTTTGGCAGCTATGGTATCCCCAGTTTATTTGTTGTTGGGGTGTGAGATGTGGAGTGTTGTCACCCTGATTGTGTGGATGAGGAACTGTGAAACAGCTTTGAGACAGGGATTCTCACCATCAGTTGAGTGGCACTCACTAGACAAGGGAGTGGGTTCCTTGGGTGAGCTAGAGACACCAATTGCACTTTTTTTCTTTTAACAGTTGAATAGCAGTGTTGATTTTTTATTCTTTTAAAAGTTGAATTTCTAGGTTTTTGAGCTGAAATCACTGAAAAGATGTGTTAGCTTGTGGGGGACTCTGAAACTGTATTGCAGAACACAGTAGTTGACAGACAGGAGCAGTTTGTGGGAGTGGCTCACGGAGTGAGGTGAGTCCAGCAGTTTTGGGGGACAGCTGGAGCAGAACACAGGTCAGCTGGCAGAGCAGCTGGTGGACTGAGCTGAGCAGTTTGTGGGGAAGGCAAAAGCAGAATCCCATTGAGAGGCAGAGCAGTCACCAGTGGACCACATAAGGTGCCCCTTTTTACTCAGGCTGGCAGGGGGAAAAACCCTGCAGATAGACTCTTGAACTCTGGGGTTGCGCAACTGTGGGTGATTTTGGGGTTGCTGGACTCTTGAAACGTTGGAGATATTGGACTTTGGAGCCTTGGGGTGATTTGGGGATTGCTGGACTCATGAGCCCAGAGAAAAGGACACGGCCAAGTTGAGGTGTTTTCCCAATTTAATGCTATGTTGTTTATCTCACGTTATTAAACATTTTCTGCTACACCCAGACTCTGTGCTTGCGAGAGGGGAAGTATTGCCTCTTTGAGGCACCTAGGAGTGCGTATGTAAAATTTTCCCATGTCACTGGGTGGGGGCTCGAGCTGGTTTGCATTACATTGAAGGCAAGGGACACCTATGTATTGAACCCAGTCCTTGCTGCTATCAGTTCAGCCTGGCAGAAGGGTTCCACCTACGTCCAGGCTCAAGGGGTCCCTGGGGGGCTTAGGGAGTTCGTGGGGGGCACAGATATCTAGGTCCAGGCTGTAGGGGGTCGGGGGGGGCTCAGGAGTTTGGTGGGGGGCACAGATACCTACGTCCAGGCTGCAGGGGTCCCAGAGGGACTTAGGGGGTGTCACGTAGTGTGGTGGAATCTGGCCCTGCACCCCTCTTCCTGGGACACACAGTGACTCAGCCAGCCAGTAAAACAGAAGGTTTTTTTGGCCAACAGGAACGAAGGATACAGCAGGGCTTTTGGGCACAACCAGGACCCCTCAATCGAGTCCTTCTGGGGGTTCAGGAAGCTTAGTTCCCAGTTTGGGATTCCCTGAATTCCAACAACCCAGCTCCAAACCAAAACTGAACTAACTCCCTCCAGCCAGCCCCTTCCTTTATTCAGCTTCCTGGGCAAAAGTGCTGACTCCCTCCCAGCTGCCTAGCTTAAGTTACAGGCTTAGGTCCTGTCCCTCACCTAAAGTCACCTGCTGCTCTCCCATCCCCCACACAGACAGTCCCCACTCCATCACAGTAATGCCCAGAGCATTTCGCGCATGGAGCAACAGTAACTCTGTGTGGTCACGCAGGGTAATGCCCAGAGCATTTCCCCCGTGGAGCAACAGTGACACAATGTGGCCACACAGGGTAATGCACAGAGCATTTCCTGCATGGAGCAACAGTGGCACAGTGTGGCCATACAGGGTAATGCACAGAGCATTTCCTGCATGGAGCAACAGTGACACCATCAGGTCACGCAGGGTAATGCACAGAGCATTTCCTGCATGGAGGAACAGTGGCACCATGTGGTCACACATGGTAATGCACAGAGCATTTCCTGCATGGAGCAACAGTGACACCACGTGGCAACACAGGGTAATGCACAGAGCATCGCACCTACGTGGAGGCTGTAAAGATCCCTCGAGGGCTTACGTGGGTTCGTAGGGTCACAGTTATCTACATCCAGTATGGGCGGGACCCTGGGAGAGTTAGGGGGGTTGTGAGTGGCATAGGTAGTTGCGTCCAGGCTGTAGAGGTCCTGGTGGGGATTAAAGGCTTCCTGGAGGACAGCAATATCTATGTCCAGGCTGAAGGGGTCCCTGGACGCTTAGTGGGTTGTGGTGAGCACAGTGATCCCTGGGGGTATAGGGACTTGGTGAGGGGCACAGATACCTATGTATGTCCTGGAGGGGTCACTGGAGGGGGGTTAGTGGTACTGTAGGAGACACTGATACCTACTTCCAGGCTATAGGCATTCTGGGGGGGCTTAGGGCTTTGGGGGGGCACAGATACCTACATCCAGGCTGGAGGGGTCCCGGGGGGCTTAGGTGGTTTGTGGGGAGGGGCACAGATATGTACATCCAGGCTGGAGAGGTTCCGGAGAGGATTAGGGGTTTTTGCGGATGGCAGAGATACCTATCTCCATACTCTAGGGGTCCCGGGGGGCTTAGGGTTTTTTGGGAGGCACAGATATCTATGTCCAGGTTGGAGTGGTTCCTGGGGTTTAGGGAGTTCCTGGGGGGCACAGATACCTAGGTCCATGCTGTAGGGTTCCCTGGGTGGATTAGGGGTTTTCTGGGTGGCAGAGATACCTACGTCTAGGCTGTAGGGGTCCCTGGGAGGCTTAGGGGGTTTGTGGGGGGCAGAGATACCTACTTCCAGGCAATCGGTCTTCCAGGGGGAATTAGTGTGTTGGGGGGGCACAGATACCTAGGTTCAGGCTGGAGGGTTCCCGGGGGGGGGGGATTACGCTGTTTGTGTTGGGCACAGATATCTGCATCCAGGCTGGAGTGGTCCCTGGGGGGGCTACAGCGTTTCTGGTGGGCACAGATAACTACCTCCAGTCTGGAGGGGTTTCTCGGCACTTAGGGGTTGTGGGGGGCACAGATACTTCCATCCAGGCTAGAAGGTCCCTGGGGGGCTTAGCGGGTTCATGTGGGGCACAGATACCTAAGTCCAGGATGGATGGGTCCAGGGGGGGCTTATGGGGTTCAGGGAGCACAGATGCTTATCTCTAGGCTATAGGGGTCCCTGGTGGGTTTAGGGGGTTTTGGGGGGCCCCAGATACCTAAGTCCATGCTGTAGGCTTCCCTACAGGTGCTTAGGGGTTCGTGGGGTGCACAGATACTTATGTCCAGTCTGGAAGGGACGGGGGGGTTGGGGTTTCATGAGGGGCACAGATACAGACCTCCAGGCTGTAGGAGTCCCAGGGAGGCTGTGGGGGTACAGATACCTACATCTAGTCTGGATGGGTCCTGGGGGTTATAGGGGGCTTGTGGGGGGCACGGATACCTAGGTACAGGCTGTCGGTGTCCCGAGGAGATTAGGCGGTTCACTGGGGGCTCAGATACATCCAGGCTGGATGTGTCCCGAGGAGCTTAGGGGGTTTGTGGGGTGCTCAGACACCTGTGTCCAGGCTGTAGGGGTCCCTGGGGGCTTAGGGGGTTCGTGGGGGTCACATGTAGTTACGTCCAGGCTGAAGGGGTAATGGGAGTGCTTAAGGGATCGGGGCTGACACAGATACCTACGTCCAGGGTCTAGGGGAGGCAGGAGAAGTGAAGCGGCCATGGTGTGCTTTCAAGTAGGGATAATAATGATCCACTCTTACCTACCTCATGGTGGGTGGAGGATGGGGATCCATTGGAGAGTGTCACTAAGAGTAGTGCATAATATGAGGTGTCCCATCGTTTACCAGAGCAGATTATGACATAATAGATTAACTGAAACAGTCTTTTTTATTTGCATTTTTTTATTTTGGAATTGTTAAGAGCAGCAATGACTTAGCTCAGACTGAAGCACCTTATCTAATTTTCAAGATCTAAGTGTCTCCTCCTTGTGTGTGATGACACAATTTAACACACTGTGACAAACAGGAGATGCTTTTGTTTTGCAATAAAATCTTTTTGCAAAGAACTTCCATCTCACTTGTTATGATTTTGAGAAACAAACTGGTTTAGTCTGAATGGGATATTTGGACAGAAACGGTTGGAATGAAATTTTCCAACCATCTCAGTTCCTGAGCTCTATCCCTGCCTCTGGGGGGATTTGTTGTCTGTTAGAACAGGAGTCTGACTGGCGGCTTCTCTTTCTGGCTCTGCCACCACCTTGCTGTGTAGGCCCTTGGGTAGGTCACCTCCCTTCTCTGTACCTCAGGCTCCTCCCATTTGTCCAATGGGAACAGGGACAGTTCTCGAATTCTGGGCAGTTGTGAGCCTGAGTGAGAAAAGGGGTGTTGAAGCCCTCTGTGAAGAAGAAAGGGGAGTTTCACGGTGTTTTTGCACCAAGGAATTCTAAACCAAAACTGAACTAACTCCCTCGAGTCCTTCTGGGGGTTCAGGAAGCTTAGTTCCCAGTTTGGGATTCTCTGAATTCCAACTACCCAGCTCCAAACCAAAACTGAACTTACTCCCTCCAGCTGACCCCTTCCTGTGTCCAGCTTCCCGGGCAAAGGTGCTCACTCTCTCAGCCCTGCCTAGCTCGAGTTACAGGCTTAGGTCCTGTGCCTCACCTCTCCCATCCCCCACACAGACAGTCCCCACTCCATCACAGTAATGCCCAGAGCATTTCGCGCATGGAACAACATTGACACCATGTGGCCACGCAGGGTAATGCACAGAGCATTTCCTGCATGGAGCAACAGTGACACTGTGTGGCCACTCAGGGTAATGCACAGAGCATCACACCTACGTAGAGGCTGTAGAGATCCCTGGGGGCTTAGGGGTCATGGGAGGTACAGATAGCTACGTCCAAGCTGGAGGAATTCTGGGGGGCTTAAGGGGGTTCGTAGGGTCACAGATACCTACGTCCAGGATGGTCGGGACTCTGGGGGAGTTAGGGGGGTTGTGGGGGGCATAGGTACTTGCGTCCAGGGTGTAGAGCTCCTGGTGGGGATTAAGGGCTTCCTGGAGGACACCAATATCTACGTCCGGGCTGGAGAGGTCCCTGGACGGCTTAGAGGTTGTGGTGAGCACAGTGATCCCTGGGGGTTTAGGAACTTGGTGAGGGGCACAGATACCTATGTTTGTCCTGGAGGGGTCCCTGGGGGGGCTTAGTGGTATTGTAGGGGACACAGATGCCTACGTCCAGGCTATAGGCATTCTGGGGGGGGGTTAGGGCTTTGGGGGGGCACAGATACCTACATCCAGGCTGGAGGGGCCAAGGGGGGCTTAGGGGGGTTGTGGGGGGCACAGCTATGTACGTCCAGGCTGGAGAGGTTCCAGGGAGTATAAGGAATTTTTGTGGACAGCAGAGATACCTATCTCCAGGATCTAGGGGTCCCTGGGGGGCTTAGGGTTTTTTTGGGAGGCACAGATAACTATGTCCAGGTTGGAGTGGTTCCTGGGGGTTTAGGGGGTTCCTGGGGGGCACAGATACCTAGGTCCATGCTGTAGGGTTCCCCGGGTGGATTAGGGGTTTTCTGAGGGGTACAGATACATACGTGTAGGCTGTAGGGGTCCCTGGGAGGCTTAGGGGGTTTGTGGGGGGCAGCGATACCTAAGTCCAGGCAATAGGGCTTCCAGGGGGAATTAGTGTGTTGGGGGGGCACAGATACCTAGATCCAGGCTGGAGGGTTCCCGATGTGGGGGGGCTTAGGCAGTTTGTGTTCGGCAAACCTCCCAGGGATCCCTACAGCCTGGACACAGGTGTCTGAGCACCCCACAAACCCCCTAAGCTCCTCGGGACACATCCAGCCTGGATGTATCTGAGCCCCCAGTGAACCGCCTCATCTCCTCGGGACACCGACAGCCTGTACCTAGGTATCTGTGCCCCCCACAAAGCCCCTATAACCCCCAGGACCCATCCAGACTAGATGTAGGTATCTGTACCCCCACAGCCTCCCTGGGACTCCTACAGCCTGGAGGTTTGTATCTGTGCCCCTCATGAAACCCCAACCCCCCCTGTCCCCTCCAGACTGGACATAAGTATCTGTGCACCCCACGAACCCATAAGCACCTGTAGGGACGCCTACAGCATGGACTTAGGTATCTGGGCCCCCTCAAAACCCCCTAAGCCCACCAGGGACCCCTATAGCCTAGAGATAAGCATCTGTGCTCCCTGAACCCCATAAGCCCCCCCTGGACCCATCCAGCCTGGACTTAGGTATCTGTGCCCCACATGAACCCGCTAAGCCCCCCAGGGACCCTGCAGCCTGGATGGAAGTATCTGTGCCCCCCACAACCCCTAAGTGCCGAGAAACCCCTCCAGCCTGGAGGTAGTTATCTGTGCCCACCAGAAACCGCTGTAGCCCCCCCAGGGACCACTCCAGCCTGGATGCAGATATCTGTGCCCAACACAAAAGGCGTAAGCCCCCCCCCCCGGGAACCCTCCAGCCTGAACCTAGGTATCTGTGCCCCCCCAACACACTAATTCCCCCTGGAAGACCTATTGCCTGGAAGTAGGTATCTCTGCCCCCCACAAACCCCCTAAGCCTCCCAGGGACCCCTACAGCCTAGACGTAGGTATCTCTGCCACCCAGAAAACCCCTAATCCACCCGGGGAACCCTACAGCATGGACCTAGGTATCTGTGCCCCCCAGGAACTCCCTAAACCCCCCAGGAACCACTCCAACCTGGACATAGATATCTGTGCCTCCCAAAAAACCCTAAGCCCCCGGGACCCCTAGAGTATGGAGATAGGTATCTCTGCCATCCGCAAAAACCCCTAATCCTCTCCGGAACCTCTCCTGCCTGGATGTACATATCTGTGCCCCTCCCCACAAACCACCTAAGCCCCCCGGGACCCCTCCAGCCTGGATGTAGGTATCTGTGCCCCCCCAAAGCCCTAAGCCCCCCCAGAATGCCTATAGCCTGGACGTAGGTATCTGTGTCTCCTACAGTACCACTAAGCCCCCCCCAGGGACCCCTCCAGGACATACATAGGTATCTGTGCCCCTCACCAAGTCCCTATACCCCCAGGGATCACTGTGCTCACCACAACCCACTAAGCGTCCAGGGACCCCTTCAGCCTGGACGTAGATATTGCTGTCCTCCAGGAAGCCTTTAATCCCCACCAGGACCTCTACAGCCTGGATGCAACTACCTATGCCCCTCACAACCCCCCTAACTCTCCCAGGGTCCCGCCCATACTGGATGTAGATATCTGTGACCCTACGAACCCCCGTAAGCCCTCGAGGGATCTTTACAGCCTCCACGTAGGTGCGATGCTCTGTGTATTACTCTGTGTGGCCACACGGTGTCACTGTTGCTCCATGCAGGAAAAGCTCTGTGCATTACCCTGTGTGGCCACACGGTGTCAATCTTGCTCCATGCAGGAAATGCTCTGTGTATTACCCTGCATGGCCACATGGTGTCACTGTTGCTCCACGGGGGAAATGCTCTGGGCATTACCCTGCATGGCCACACAGTTTTACTGTTGCTCCATGCGCGAAATGCTCTGGGCATTACTGTGATGGAGTGGGGACTGTCTGTGTGGGGGATGGGAGAGCAGGGGGTGACTTTAGGTGAGGGACAGGACCTAAGCCTGTAACTCGAGCTAGGCAGGGCTGAGAGAGTGAGCACCTTTGCCCGGGAAGCTGGACACAGGAAGGGGTCGGCTGCAGGGAGTTAGTTCAGTTTTATTTTGGAGCTGGGTAGTTGGAATTCAGAGAATCCCAAACTGGGAACTAAGCTTCCTGAACCCCGAGAAGGACTCGACTGACGGGTCCTGGTTGTGCCCCAAAGCCCTGCTGTATCCTTCGTTCCTGTTGGCCAAAACAACCCTCTGTTTTACTGGCTGGCTGAGTCACTGTGTGTCCCTGGAAGAGGGGTGCAGGGCCAGATTCCACCACACTCCATGACACCCCCTAAGCCCCTCTGGGACCCCTGCAGCTGGGACGTAGGTATCTGTGCCCCAAACCCCTGAGCCCCCCAGGGACCCCTACAGCCTGGACCTAGATCTCTGTGCCCCCCAGGAACCTCCTCATATCCCCAGGGACCCCTTCAGCCTGGACATAGGTGGAACCCGTCTGCCAGGCTGAATTGATAGCAGCAAGGACTGGGTTCAATACATAGGGGTCCCTTCCCTATTACGTAATGCAAACCAGATCGAGCCCTCACCCAGTGACATGGGAAAATTTTACATACACACCCCTAGGTGCCTCAAAGAGGCAATACTTCCCCTCTCGCAATCATAGAATCTGGGTATAGCAGAAAATGTTTAATAACGTGAGATAAACAACATAGCATTAAATTTGGAAAACACCTCAACTAGGCCGTGTCCTTTTCCCTGGGCTCTAGAATCTAGCAATCCCGAAATCACCCCAAGACTCCAAAGTACAATACCTCAAATATTTCAAGACTCCAGCAACCCCATAATCACCCACATTCCCGCAGCCCCAGAGTTCAAGAGTCTATCTGCCGGGTTCTCCCCCCTGCCAGCCCGGGTAGAAAGGGGCACCTTACGTGGTCCACTGCTGTCTGCCCTGCCTCTCCGTGGGATTCTGCTTCTACCTTTCCCACAAACTGCTCAGCTCAGTCCACCAGCTGCTCTGCTCCACCAACCAACCTGTGATCTGCTCCAGCTGTCTCCAAAAACTGCTTAGCTTACTTCACTCCGTGAGCCATTCCAAGTGCTCCACAAACTGCTCTTCTCTATCATCTGCTCTGCAATATAGTTTCAAATTCCCCCACTATTTAACACAGCACTTCAATGACTTCAACTCAGGAACCTGGATCTTCAGTTATTAAAAAATTCAACAACCAGCTCTACTACTCAACTGTTAAAAAAGAAGAAGATGTAATTGGTGTTTCTGGCTCATCCAAGGAGCCCACTCCCTTGTCTAGTGAGTGCCACTCAACTGATGGTGAGAATCCCTGTCTCAAAGCTGTTTCACAGTTCCTCATCCACACAATCAGGGTGACAACACTCCACATCTCACACCCCAACAACAAATAAACTGGGGATACCATAGCTGCCAAAGTAACCATCCCACGCTGCCGTGGCCGTGTCACGCACGGTGAGTGTGTCTATGCAAACATGATCAGACACTGAAATCCTTTTCCACACTTGCCATAATTCACCACCAGATGTGAGGGTAGAGTTCATCCTGCTTCTGCTTACATAGGTATCTGTGCCCCCCACAACCCCCTAATCCCACCAGAACCCATCTAGCCTGGATAATGGTATCTGTGCTCTCCACAAACCTCTAAGCCCCCCAGGGAACCCACAAGCCCAGATGTAGGCATCTGTATGCCCCACACACCCCTTAATACCCACAGGAAACTTCCAGACTGTAGGTAGGTATCTGTGACCCCTAGAGCCCCACAAAGTCCCTCGGGACCCCTACAGCATGGATGTTTGTATCTGTGACCGACAAAAACCGCCTAAGCTACCCAGGGCCACCTACCATCAGGATGTAGGTAGCTGTTCCCCCCCAAACACACCTAATCCACCCGGAACCCCTCCAGCCTAGATGTAGGTATCTCTGACCCCATGAATCCGCTAAGACATGACAGGACCCCTCCAGCATCGACATAGGTATCTGTGCCCACACAACCCTCCTAAGACCCCCAAAACCCCTCCAGCCTAGACGCAGGTATCTGTGCCCAGCATGAACCCCCTAAGGTCCCTAGGACCCCTCTTGCCTGGATGAATGTATCTGTGCCCCTTACAAACCCCTAAGACCCCCCCAGGATCCCTATAGACCGGACGTAGATATCTGTGCACCCTCACGAACCCACTGATCCTCCCAGCGACCCCTGCAGCATGGAAGTAGGTATCTGTACCCCAAAATTCCCCAAAGCAACCCCAGGACCCCTACAGCAACTCCCTAATACCTCCAGAACTCCTCCAGCCTGGACGTAGATATTTGTGACTTCCAGGAACCCCCAAAGACCTCCCCAGGACTTCTCCAGTCCCTACATAGGTATCTCTGCCCCCACCAGCCTTCTAAGACCCATAGGGCCCTCACCAGCCTGGTTATAGCTATGTGTACGCAACACAAAACCCTAAGCTCCCCAGGGCCCCCTCCAACCGGTACGTAGGTATCTGCGCAACCACAAACCCTTAAGTCCCCCAGGGACCCCTCCAGACCATACTTAGGTTTCTGTGACCCTTACCAACTCCTTAAACCCCCAGGGACCACTACAGCATGGACGTATGTATCTATGCTCACCACAACCCCCTAAGCCATCCAGGGACCTCTCCAGCCCTGACGTAGATATTTGTGCCCCTCATGAAGCCCCTAATGCCCACCAGAATGTCTCCAGCCTGGACGTAGCTATCTGTGCCCCCCACGACCCCTAAGTCCCCCAGGCATCTCTACAGCCTCTACATAGGCGTGATGCTCTGTGCATTACCCTGCATGGCCACATGTTGTCACTGTTCCTCTATGAGAGAAATGCTCTGTGCATTACCCTGCATGGCCACATGGTGTCACTGTTGCTCCATGGAGGAAATGCTCTGTCCATTACCTGGTGTGTTCACAAGGTGTCAATGTTGCTCCATGCGGGAAATGCTCTGTGCATTACCCTGCATGGCCACACGGTGTCACTCTTGCTCCATGCAGGAAATGCTCTGTGCATTACCCTGTGTGGCCACATGGTGTCACTGTTGCTCCATGCAGGAAAAGCTCTGTGTATTACCCTGTGTGGCCACACGGTGTCTGTCTTGCTCCATGCAGGAAATGCTCTGTGCATTACCCTGTGTGGCCACATGGTGTCACTGTTGCTCCACGGGGGAACTGCTCTGGGCATTACCCTGCATGGCCACACGGTGTTACTGTTGCTCCATGCGCGAAATGCTCTGGGCATTACTGTGATGGAGTAGGGACTGTCTGTGTGGGGACTGGGAGAGCAGCGGGTGACTTTAGGTGAGGCACAGGACCTAAGCCTGTAACTTAAGCTAGGCAGCGGGGAGGGGGTCAGCACCTTTGCCCAGGAAGCTGAATAAAGGAAGGGGCTGGCTGGAGGGAGTTAGTTCAGTTTTGGTTTGGAGCCGGGTTGTTGGAATTCAGGGAATCCCAAACTGGGAACTAAGCTTCCTGAACCCCCAGAAGGACTCGATTGAGGGGTCCTGGTTGTGCCCAAAAGCCCTGCTGTATCCTTCATTCCTGTTGGCCAAAAAAACCTTCTGTTTTACTGGCTGGCTGTGTCACTGTGTGTCCCAGGAAGAGGGGTGCAGGGCCAGATTCCACCACACTACGTGACACCCCCTAAGTCCCTCTGGGACCCCTGCAGCGTAGACGTATGTATCTATGCTCACCACAACCCCTTAAGCCATCCAGGGACCTCTCCAGCCCTGACGTAGATATTTGTGCCCCTCATGAAGCCCCTAATGCCCACCAGAATGTCTCCAGCCTGGACGTAGCTATCTGTGCCCCCCACGACCCATAAGCCCCCCAGGGATCTGTACAGCCTCTACATAGGCGTGATGCTCTGTGCATTACCCTGCATGGCCACATGTTGTCACTGTTCCTCTATGAGAGAAATGCTCTGTGCATTACCCTGCGTGGCCACATGGAATCACTGTTGCTCCATCCAGGAAATGCTCTGTGCATTTCCCTGCATGGCCACATGGTGTCACTGTTGCTCCATGCAGGAAATGCTCTGTCCATTACCTGGTGTGGTCACAAGGCGTCAATGTTGCTCCATGCGGGAAATGCTCTGTGCATTACCCTGCTTGGCCACACGGTGTCACAGTTGCTCCATATGGGAAATGTTCTGTGCGTTACCGTGCGTGGCCACATGGTGTCACTGTGGCTCCATGCGGGAAATGCTCTGGGCATTACTGTGATGGAGTAGGGACTGTCTGTGTGGGGGATGGGAGAGCAGGGGGTGACTTTAGGACCGGACACGTGCTCAGCCTGTAACCTGAGCTAGGCGGGGGGAGGGGTCAGCACCTTTGCCCGGGAAGCTGGACACAGCAAATGGCCAGCTGGAGGCAGTTGGGTTAGTTCAGTTTCGGTTTTGGTCTGGGTGGCTGGAATTCAGGGATTCCCAAACTGGGAACTAAGTTTCCTGAACCCCTAGAAGGACTTGATTGTGGGGTCCTGCTTGTGCCTCCAAGCTCTGCTGCATCCTTCGCCCCTGTTGTCCAATAAACCTTCTGTTTTACTGGCTGGCTGAGAGTCACTGTGAGTCCCAGGAAGAGGGGTGCAGGACCGGACTCCCCCACACTCCGTGACAGACCCTAAGCCCCTCCGAGACCCCTGCAGCCTGGACGTAGGTATCTGTGCCTCCCACCAAACACCTAAGACACTCAGAGATCCCTCCAGCCTGAACTTAGGTATCTGTGCCCCCCACAAACCCCCTAAGCCCCCGAGGGACCTATACAGCCAGAACATTGGTATCTGTACCCCATATAGACTCCATAAGCCCCTTGCGACACTCCAGTGTGCACGTAGGTATATGTGCCCCTCAGAAACCCTCTAAGGCCCCAGGAACCCCTACAGCCTGGACATAGGTATTTGCACTCCCACAACCCCCCTAACCCTCCCCTTCCGGGACATCTACAATCTGGACGTAGATATCTGTGCCCCTCACGAAACCTCTAACCCCCCCTGGGAACGATACAGCCTGGACATACGTATCTCTGCCCACTCGAACCCCTAAAACCCACTGGTACCCCTACAGCCTGGACATCATAGGTGTCTTTGGCCCCCACAAATCCCCTAAGACTCCCAGGATGCCTCCAGCCTGGACGTAGGTATCTTTTCCCCCCACTAACCCCCTAAGCCCCCCTGGTAACCCTACAGCCTGGATGTAGGAATATGTGCCCCCCACGAACCCTCTAAGCCCCCATGGGACCCCAAGAGCATGGAGATTCGTATCTGTGTCCCCCCCAAACTCTCTAAGCCCCCCAGGGACCCCTATGGCCTGGACATAGGTATCTGTGCACCCCAAGGCCCCTAAGATCCCCCGGACCTCTGCAGCCTGGCTGTAGGTGTGACGGTGCTGCCCATGGGAGCCAGCTCAGCTCACTCAATCAGAGTGAATTGCAAACAAAACAGGGCAGACAAATCCCAAACGCTGCTGGTTATTTCAATACTTAGATTTACCAAGCCAGCACAAAACAGCTTCTGTAGGACCTCACTGGTTACTTAGAAGTTTAAACCATGCAGTTCCCTTAAAGTACCCAGCCTCAGGCCTCCATCCAGACACACCTGTTAGATATGATGATGATTCCTGAAAATCTTACTTCATCATATAAAAGAAAAGATTCTTCCGATCCCAAAGGATCAGCCACATAACCAGGTTCAATTATAACTTAGATTTTACCTAAAATACATGCTATAGCCAATTCTTATTAACTAAGCTAAAATTTATTAGAAAAGAAAAGAAAAGAAAAGAGAGAGAGTGAGTGTTGGTTAAAAGATTAATAGACATATAGACTTGAATTCAATTTTTGAGGTTCAGATACAAAGTAGACATGAGCTTGTAGTTGCCAAAAGTCCTTTTAGAAATAGTCCATAGGTTATAATCCAATGTCCATATTCAGGGTGGCTCCAGTCAATGACTGGGGATCTCAATCCTTGTGGCTTAAGGTTTCCCCCTCTTGAAACCCAAAGCAGATCTGAGATGAAGAAGGATCGTGTCCCAGGTTCTTAAACATTTCCAGCAGCCTTTCAGCCTGAGAAAACAATAGGCTTAACTCTTCTTCCAAACATCCTGGCAATTAGTACATCCATCAAACAGTTCAGATACAGATTACCACAACCTTCAAAGAGACACAGACAATAATACTATTTCACTCAAGTATCATCATAAATGTTAATATTCTTTTTTTGCTCTTTGAATTAAAACTAGAGCTATAGACAAGACTTGTTTGCTGACATCACAAGACCTGAGCAAACACCTCCCCTTCTACCTCTAACACTGCAGACTTGCATTTCAAAGCTCTGTTCATTTACATATCTTGTTAACCAGTTTTTAAGGTTCACCCACGGGGCAGGTCAGTCGGTGAGGTGAGTTAATTAACTCTTTCTGGCCCTGTCACCTTTCAATGAGTTATTAGATTATACTTATGTCAGGGACTCTAACCCAGACGGCAAAGTTCGTTGTCTGACCGCGAGAGAGACAGGCAACACCAGCAAGGTCCGATCAAAAGCTCTTTATTGACAAGTGCACGCATCAATAGAGAGCAGCTCGTCTCCAGAGAGAACCAGCCTTCTCTTTACATTTTAGTATAATCCTATGTAGACAGTTCCGTCGCGTCATAAATTATTCACTGGAGCAACCCACCCCCTTCTTCTAACAACTAGAAACTAGACACCTTTAGTATACATGCATGCCTAAAGTTAGAAATGTAGGGGAGTTAAAAACAAACAAAGAACAAAACCAGGGAGCGAAAACAAGGAGGCTGGGAAACTAGGACTCTTATCAGTTCTTCGAAGGAGCTGCCCGAACACAGCACATCTGGTACTATGCCAGGAATGCAGCTTCTCTCTTATCTCACTTTTTCCCAGCGCTTGTGAGACATGCTGCTGCTTCTCAGTCTTTTCCACTCAGGGATTACCCACAAACCTCTGTTAGCCTGACTTTGGTCAGGTTGGCATACCTGGTTTTGTCTGCTATATCTTTATTCAGGCCTAACAATCCCCCCTTTGTCCCTAGAGGACCATAATGGGACTCTTGGGACACATATCCATTTAACAATTGTACGGGGGAGGCTAGTAAACCATGACCCAAGGTCTGAGTGGAGGTCCTTAAAACTAAAAGTGTGATCAAGAGATATAGCATGGAAAACAACAGCAACATTCTTAATAGCTTGTAAATCTTTGTCAATTAAGCCAGAGTGATTAACAGCAAAGCAACATTTTTCCCCAATGCGAGCACAAGCCCCTCTCTAATTCAGCATTCATGGCATTTAGCACACGTCTATTTTGCAAAGTTACTTCTGCTACTTCATCAGTCTTTCGTTGCAACTTTTGGAAAGCGTCTATTAATGCATTAGCTGTTTTTTTTCAAGCTCTGCAGAAATATTTACAACTGCTCTCTTGAGCTTAGCCACCCACAATCCAGGAATGAGTGCACGGACAAAAGAGTGGAATCCTGTTTGTCTGACAACTAAGGGATTGGGGCACTGACTATAAATCAGTTAGGTATACCAAGTGGTCTAATTTCCCAGATGTTTCGGTGAATAATCCAGTCCCATGTGCATCCTCCCCATGGACCCGTCAGGATTCGGTATGTGGAAGCCCACACCCCCCAGTCCAAATGCTTGGAAGGAGCACTGTAAATGTTTACACTTCCACCCAGACAGTCTTTAGTATATCTCCATGACCACAGATCAGATGGTACTCCTGATGTGTCTGTAAGGGCAGTGGGCCAAGTCTGGTACTCAAGATCACTCCAAATGGCCATCAGCTGGTCATTCAGGAAATTCTGAATCTCCAAACATACTAGATCCCACTGCAATGCCTTCCCAGCCTCAGTGATATTTAATACCATCTTTCCTTGGTGTAGTACTATATTACATTTGTTATTTAACTATTTTCAGGTACTTTTAAAAGGCATTGACATTAATAGCATAGGAGGGGGTTACATTATTAGTCACTGGAATGGTTTCAATACAGGTAAAATTTCCAGTGGCAGAACAAACTCTTCGGGTACTTGTTATTTAAAATCCAATTAGAGAGAGCAATACATGCTGAAGAATTTATCCACAACACAGGGCACAGCCTGTAGAATAAACCCCAAAATCCAATCAATACCACATTCCCAAGCATGGGTCCCTCAAATTTTTTCTGCCAGTGTACAATTCTTTGTTTCTTCACCGGGGTCAGTTCTTAATGTCCTTTCTAGTCAGGAATTCCTGGACTTTAGCAATTTCAGTGGAGTGAGTGTTCCTTCTTCTTTCCCAAAACAGTCTTGGTGCAGCATCGTATAGGGGAGAGGTTACTAGCACATCACCCTGTAATGGTTTTGCTTTTTCTAGAAAAATTCAAAGGCACAGTAGATCTGTCAGTGGATAAGGGAGAGGCTACTAGCACTTCACCTTGTACTTTTTCCCTACTGTCCAGAAGGCACAGTGGAGCTAGAAGGTGAAATAGGCTAATCATCAGTAGGAGAATTCTCCCAATGTGGAGGGGTCTTTTTGCAGTGAGAATCTTGGGTCCAAGCAGTCAGTCTTTGGTACTTCACAGCGGTGTTGGTAGTCATCAGGACTTAAGGGCCTTTCCAGCATGGAGCCAAGGCAGTCTTTCGTTGGTGGACCTTTACATCAACCCCGTCTCCTGGTTCCAAGGAGTGGCAGGGCTGCTAGGGTCTTTGGGTAGCGCTTCCTTACCTGTGAGAAAAAAAACTTAACACATTTCATTAGTGCCTGGCAGTGTTTTTCAGATCTCATAGCTGCATGGGCAAATTCAAGCCCTCCTTTTCCTGGTTGTTAACCAAGTCTTAACTGTGAGCAGTGTCCTTGAATGGAGTCAGTGTCTTATCTATAGCCTGAGTTTGCTATTTTATTTTATTTTATTTTTTCAGTTAATTCATTCTGTTCTTTGTGCTTCTTCCCTTCTTGGCTTCTTTTAACCTGCAAAGGAAACTTTCACTTTTTACTCATACACCTTTTTCCCAACAATGAACACCTACACATTGTCATTATACAGTACATTAGTCTTATTATTTAATATATGCCACACACACTCTTTTACTAAAATAACCTTATTACAGAGCTTTCGAGCAACAAGCCAGGACAAGCACACCCACTTTGAGGAGTTCACTCAATACAACCTCTAGTCCAATAGCCTTCCACCATCCCCAGCCCTCTGGCTAGAAATCTGCGGTAGCCAGAAAGATCCCATGTACAATATGGGGAGTGGGTTAACTTTTCATGTCCTTGCTTTCAAAGACTGTTGGTATGCAAATTTTAACAACAATTTTTGCAATTAACAATTTGACCAATAAAGTTTCTTTTCCTTACTTAAGGAAATGCATTAGACTTTAGTATATCACATTCTCCTGATTTATCTAAACACTTTGTATTCCAAGTTGAACAAAACAAGTATCTGCATTTTAATTTAACCTTTTTGTTTGATTTTAAACTAGATTATTTTATAAAAATATTAAACACAAAAATTCCGGCCACAAGACAAACACCACAAGACAGAACATAGAACACAAAACATAATTTCTATTGTGCCAGTAAATGCATGGTACGTTGAATGCTGTTTAGCTGGCATCAGTTTTCTCTGATTATCTGAAAGACAAAAAAACAGAGGTCTACCCCTTCTGGGCAGACAATCATTGCTTAAAATAGACAAATACCCTTGTTGATTTCAGGAAAAACAGAGGAATTATCCCATATTTTATGTGTTTCATAGGCAGCCCAGGTTTCAGTGGCTCCTACCTTATCAGTTAGATAATTTGCATGAATACAGATGCTTTCTGGCTTGCTTTTTACTTTTAACTCTTGCTTTCAAACACTGAAAGAAAACATCACTACTTATAGTGCCCTTACAGCCTAGTAAAATTTCAATTACATAGCACTATATACATTCTTCAGCTAATTTAACTAAATTCTAAATGATTGCAATTAACAATTTCTTTGCCTCAATTTATTTACAAACATTTCAAAGACACCAAGAACTTTCCTCTTCAGCATTTTTGCAAAGTTCAACTGCTGTTTCCTCCAGCAACTACAGAGTTAACTTCTCACTCTCCCTTAAATCACTTGCTTGTCTCCCAACAGCCACTTTTATCAACTCAAATCACCATTCCAAGTAAGTTCTGGGTATTTGAAATCCCCATGCTTACACTTACTTACTCCTTCCTTCCACTACACCCTTAAAGTTTTCCAACCTGTTTTCCAATCTCTCTGTCTGTTGCCTGCCCGCCTGGGCCCGATCCTGCTTTTCTCACTGAACCGTCCCTTCCATAGGCACCAACTTCTTCCACTACCAGTTTAGCTAGGAGGGTGGGCTTCTCAACTAGCCCCCCACCCCTCCTGGTCTCTTCCCTTAAACATTCTTACTCACAAGACTACCCGAGTCCTCCTTCATGAGGCTTGCCACCTAGACGAAGACACATGGCCCATTGGGCAAAGGCCATTTACTTAACATATAATTTGAAGGACTACTCTTAGAGGGTTTACCCAGAGACTCATTCATCTGTTTGACACTTAAACAGAAAAGAGAATTACACAGAGAGCAGAGGGAATTACAGTCTAAGCCAGACTTTCCCACTTCTATACACTGACCGCTACAGGGGACAGGACAGAAGGATCTCAATTTAACCTCAGAGCTGTCTCGCACACATGGCTTCCACTCCGAGGAATTACGAACAAGAGGTTCAGTTCCACCCACACTCCTAACACCCAAATGAACAGAGAAAAAAAACAACAACAGTAACTGGTTAAATAGAACAGAACCAGAACCAAATAGTGTTTCCTTATCCTATTAGGACTCACTTTTACTCGTGCAGTTCTCAGCATATAACACCAACAGTACCAAGCAAAGCAAACACAAAATAACAAGGGTAAAACAAATAGATGGTGTAAATTCTGCAGGGCTCCCCCCTTCTTAATTGCTCACCAAACTGTGACAAATTTCTGTTACCAATCTATCCCTCATGTCAGATGATCAGGCTGACACTACAGGATCGTTGGGGGAAGATAAAGAAAACACACCATATAACTGAATTTTAAAGCTTCATTAATAAATTAATAAAACAACAACGGAGAGTGTTGGGAACGCTCTCACATCACTCAGGAAAATATTAATGCCCCAAGCCCGAAGCTCCTTTCATACTTACACACGTACGTCCAGACTGGCCACTTCTGTGTATAATGTTCAGAGGAGGGGGAGAGGTGGAAGGGAGATTATCCTGTATACAGCTTGTCCAGAATTTCCAACATGCTTCTGCTCTTGGGAGGGCTGTTCTTTTACACCCTGGAATCTCCTGCGGCGTCTCTTTCAGAGATTCCAGTCCAGGTCGGCTGCCTGTGGCTTCTTTGGTGTCACCAAGCCACACCGACTCCAGGGTCACAAAGGCACACTGTTGGATCTTACTGGACAGTTAAGCTTTGCAAATGTAATTTCAGTTCTGTAACTTGTATTTCCTTTGCTTCGCCTCTGTCTATATTTTTTCCTTCACAGCCAGCTGGGGCCGAAAGCAGCCCCTCCCTGCACCAAGCACAGTCCGCGCCGATTCCTGACCCTGAACGCAGAGCACCCCCCTCCTTCCATCCCGGGGCCAAGATGATTTTTAAATTAACCCGTTCCTTATGTCTTTTTCTTTCTCTCTTTCCCATTAAACATTCTAGTAGCAATGCTAACTACTTCAGACAAAATTTTCCCTTGCGTACCATCTGGATGCTTTCTAAATCTTTTTGCAATATCCTTTGCACATTGTGACATGAAAACCATTTTAACCATCTCCTTTCCATGATCAGTTTCAGGATTTAAATTCCCATGCTTTTTAACTTCACAAATCAGTCGAGCACAAAAGTCAGAGAGGTGCTTATCTGGATGCTGAACACAAGCAGTCACCTTGCTCCAATTTGGAGTAGCCTCCCCTGCATCTCTAATACCATTCAAAACAGCTTTTAAAAATCCATCCAACTTTGTCTTTTGAGCTGGATTATTGGGATTCCAGTTAGGGTCAGTAATTAGCCAAGGTGCATTCAAATGAGCTGCAGATTTTTCTTTTACTTTTTGTCTTTCATCTTCTGTCATGAGAGTATCTAATAACTGATTTACATTTGCCCAAGTGGGCACATGAGTGAAAAAGATTGTGCAGAACATTCTTTCCACTGCCTCAGGATTGTCTCATAAGTGAGGCATAGTGCACTGCCAGTTAAACAAATTTGAAGTTGCAAACAGGGTATGGGTAAAACCATCTCATGTTCCCCAGCAACCAGTAGAACCAGATAAGTTCTCAATGAGGCTTGTAATATCAGAGGTGTCTCAGAAACATTCTCTCTCATGGAGTTAAGTAACCTAGTGGGGGTCCACAAGGGCAAGGACAAGGGCTGCTGTAATATTGGGGGTGTTTGAAAAGCAGTCCCTGACCAAGTTTGCAAAAGGCTGGCTGGAGGCTGCACAGAGGGGGTGAGGCTGCCTGATTCCTCTGAAGATGAGGGAACATCACTCTGAGCTCCCCCTTGATACTCCTCTGTCCCTGAACTGTCCCTAACCTGCTTTTGAATCCTTGCACTCCATCAGACGGGGAAGAACAGGAACAAAATTGTCCTCCTCCCGGTGCGGCTCTGGTGCATATGGTGGGTGATTTTTTTACAAGAGCTCTCCATACAAACAGCTTCAAAAGCTACCCATCCCTCCATGGGTTTATAATTATACCATACAAACAAGTAATCCATTTGTCTCGGCCTAAGATCAACCAAAATATCCCTTAAGGAGTTCCTCCTATCTGTGGAAAAGGTTTCACCCACCGGCCAGTCTCTAGCTGGGGACAAATGAAAGGTAAATGATGGCCATTGGATCCAACACAGATTTCACATCTTAAATTTAACTATATCAGCTGTCTCAGAAATCTCTTTCCAATCTCTAAGTATCAGAGACAACGGGGCATCCCCCGGGCACTTACTGCCAACTTGTCTCATTTTAATGAAGGGACTCTAACCCCTCTTCATGAAGGGACTCTAACCCCTCCTCCCCGGGTCGAGGTAAAGGGACTCTAACCCCCACCTCCCCGCGTCGAGCGCTCGCTTACCTCTCCAGGGACTTGAACACCTGGACTGAGACTCAAACCCAGGCTGGGACTCTAACCCAGACAACTTGGATCCTGTGCAAACCTGGACTGGGACTCTAACCCAGACCTGGACTGGGACTCTAACCCAGACCTAAGTAGTCAGGGACTCTAACCCCGACAACCTGGACCCTACTCAATGGGTAGGTGGACGTTGCTGGATTTCTACGAGTTTCAGCTGGTTCACAGAACACGCCTTATCGCCAACGCAGAGATCAGATCACCAGGCAAGTCTCCTCTAAACTGGAGGATGCGCGCTGCGTTGCCTCAGGGTCCGATCCCCCGCCGGAGAGTCAGACGGGTCCCGGCGGAGTCGCCAAAGATGTCAGGGACTCTAACCCAGACGGCAAAGTTCGTTGTCTGACCGCGAGAGAGACAGGCAACACCAGCAAGGTCCGATCAAAAGCTCTTTATTGACAAGTGCACGCATCAATAGAGAGCAGCTCGTCTCCAGAGAGAACCAGCCTGCTCTTTACATCTTAGTATAAGCCTATATAGACAGTTCCGTCGCGTCATAAATTATTCACTGGAGCAACCCACCCCCTTCTTCTAACAACTAGAAACTAGACACCTTTAGTATACATGCATGCCTAAAGTTAGAAATGTAGGGGAGTTAAAAACAAACAAAGAACAAAACCAGGGAGCGAAAACAAGGAGGCTGGGAAACTAGGACTCTTATCAGTTCTTCGAAGGAGCTGCCCGAACACAGCACATCTGGTACTATGCCAGGAATGCAGCTTCTCTCTTATCTCACTTTTTCCCAGCGCTTGTGAGACATGCTGCTGCCTCTCAGTGTTTTCCACTCAGGGATTACCCACAAACCTCTGTTAGCCTGACTTTGGTCAGGTTGGCATACCTGGTTTTGTCTGCTATATCTTTATTCAGGCCTAACAATTATAATGTCACAGTCTCGGGGAGTTGACTGCTGCAGCTCCCCGTAGACTCTGCCTGCGCCTCTCACCGAGCTGGAGTACAGCAGGCGAGGAGAGAGCACTCAATGTATTGCATCTACACTAGACGCGATATATCAACCCCCGCTGGATCGATCGCTGCCCACCGATTCTGCAGGTGGTATAGACATACCCCGAGTATCTGGTGATCGGAGCTGGACCCCCGAGGGGGACACATTGAAGGAACTCAGGGGTTAAGGTGCCTCTATTGTCAACTGTCAGGGCTGCTGTGGCTCAGAGGAGGGTGCCTGACTGCCTGGCAGGCTTAGGCGCTGCAAGCCTGGGAGGTGGGAGAAGTGAAGCAGCCACGGCGTGCTCGGGGTGCTCGTGCTCGGAGCAGGGGTGAGCTCGGGCGAGGGGGGTGCTGCAGGGCAGAGCAGGAGAGTTGCCACAAGAGGGGAGCCTCAGGGTGGAGGGGGGAGCTGCCACGGGTGGGGCGCCTCAGGGCAGGGGTGCGGGGGGGGGAGGGTGCAAGGTGGAAGTTTCGCCTAGGGCATGAAACTTCCTTGCACCGGCCCTGCCCCACGCCCTGCCTGCAGCCAGCCCTGCACCCCCTGCCCTGCCCTGCCGGCAGTCAGCCTCTGTCTCCAGCCAGCCCTGCACCTTCTGCTCTGCCTGCACCAGCCGCATCCTCCCTGCCCTGTCTCCAGCCAACCCCTGATGCACCCCCTTGCCTGAAGCCAGCCAGCCACGCAGCCTTTGCCCTGCCTGAAGCCAGACCCTACCTCCAGCCAACCCCACATCCACTGGTGCCCTGCACTTCCCAGGGCAGTAACCCTGCACATCTGCTTCAATGAGAGGGGCAGGGAGCAGCTGGGACCCACACATGTGCACACCCTAGGGTGACCAGACAGCAAGTGTGAAAAATCGGGACGGCGTGGGGGGTAATAGGATCCTAGATAAGACCCCAAAATTCGGACTGTCCCTATAAAATTGGGACATCTGGTCACCACAGCACACCCCCAGGACTCCTGAGTTCCATTGCTGGGTTTCCTATTGGTTCCTCTGCTGGTTGTTTTCCTTTTCCTGGGGACTTTGGGCAAGTTGCTCCCCACTCTCGGGCTCTGTCCCCAGCAGTCAAATGGGGATTTCATACCTTCCCGCTATTGGAAAGTGCTGGGAGAATCCCCCAGCAAAAGCTGCTCTGACAGTGCTAAGCAGCATCTGACCATTCAAGGTCGGAGCTCACTGCCCAGGAGGAGTGCTTGGCTCTGGGGTTTCACTTCAGCCCAGTGTAGAGAGAGAGCCCTAACCATGGAGTTTGGCTCAAGAAGACCAAGTCTCCAATTTGTTAAGGGTGTTTTGAATTTCAATCCTGTGCTCCAAAGTGCTTGGTGTCAGTTGTAAACTTTAGGAGCATGCTCTCCACTCCATTTTCCAAATCATTCATGAAAATATAGAATAGTACCTGACACCGGACTGATCCCTGCCAGACCCACTAGGTTCACCCTCCCCGTTGGGCAGCTAAACATGGAGAAGGGCTCCTGGAGTCTTGGCTTTCAACCAGCTCTGCACCCACATTACACTGATTGCAGCTGGACTACATTTCCCTCGTTTGCTTCTGAGAATGTCCTATGGGACTGTGTCAAAAGCCTTAGTAACACCAAGCTAGATCCCATCTATTGTTTACTCACCTCTACCAGGCCCAGAACCCTGCCAAAGAAGGAAAGAGGATTGGTTTGGAATGATTTGTTCTTGACAATTCCACGCTCACTAGTCAGAAGAAGCAAATCATCCTGTAGGTGCTGCTGACAAACTGAGTGTTTAAGAATGTATTGCAGGATCTCTCCAGCTATGGCAGTCAGGCTAGCTAGTCTGTAAGTCCCAGAGGTCTTTTTGTTCCCCTTTGAAAGATAGGTCCTGTCTTGTTCATGGATGGGAAGATGTTCTTTTTCAGGGGTCTCAGACGAGAACTGGGGCACAACACCTGGTTTGTTAAGGCCACAAAAACGGAGGCAGGAACCTCTTCTCTGCTGCTGGCAAAGAACCACAGGTACCTAAAAGATAGGGACTCACATCTTTGAATGGGCTTTAAAAAGGCAGTGGTTAATAAGTTTGGCCCCGACCATTTCTTGTTTCCACAGACTAGACATTTTAGCAAACTTTAGAATTCCTTGGTGCTAAACACTGTGAAACTCCCCTTTCTCCTTCACAGAGGGCTTTAATACCCCTTATCTCACTTGGGCTCTAAACTGCCCATAGTTCGAGAACTGTTCCTGTTCCGATTGGACAGATGGGAGAAGGGAAGTGACCTACCCAAGGCCTACACAACAAGGCGATGGCAGAGCCAGAAAGAGAAGCAACCAGTTCTGACTCCTGTTCTAACAGATGAAAACACCCCAGAGCCCAGGAATCGAGATGGTGGGAAAATTTCATTCAAACCGTTTCTGTCCGAAAATCCCATTTAGACTAAACCAGTTTGTTTCTCAAAATCATAACAAGTGGGATGAAAGATCTTTGCAAAAATATTTTGTTGCAAAACAAAAGCATCTCCTCTTTGTCAGAGTGTGTTAAATTGTCTCCTCGCACACAAAGAGGAGACACTTACATCTCAACCATTAGATAAGATGCTTCAATCTGAGCTAAGTCGTTGCTACTATTAACAATTTCAGAATAAAAAAATACAAATAAAATAGACGATTTCAGCTAATCTATTATGTCATAATCTGGGAAACTTCATATTATGCACTACTTCTAGTGACACTCCCAAATGGATCCGCATCCTTCACCCACCATGAGGTAGGTAAGAGCGGATCATTATTATCCCTACTTGAAAGAGGGAGAAGCTCAGGCTGAGAAAGGAGAATTGACTTGTCTTAGGTCACACAGCCCGTCAGAGGCAGTGTTGGGAATAGGACCGAAGAGCCCTGATTTTCAAACAAACCATCGGATCTTGAATTTCAGACATTGAATGACCTGAATACTGTGCTCTCAGATGAGCTCCAGACCAACAACAGTGACAGTAATTATTCAGCAAGTATTTGAGGAGAACTGCAATGTTAGAGGGAATCATCAACTGCTCAGAGACAATTAATGCAGAGAAGCAGCAAAATTAATCAAAGATAGAACTGGTTCTGACTTATTTACTTGATCTTAAAAGAGAACAACAAGGACCTGAGTCTCCTCCCTGTCAACATCCCCCTGCTCAACCAATCAGGGTAGAGACGGAGGACGGGAGGCTGAGGGTTCTCACCAGAGAGCCCAAAGGATGGCCCAGGTCACCGGTGGGGATCACTGCCCGAGCACTATTTCAGTCCCACATTTTTGGGTGGACCTTCCATAGTGGGAGCTGCAGAGGACTTCCCTGCAACACACACACACACACCTCCGTCCTGTTGTTGGGAAGGGAACAGGAGAAAGGACAAAAGAAGCAAGAGAAGAAGAGGAGGGAGGGATGGAGGAAGAGGTGAAACAAAAAGGACAAACCCTAATGTCCCCAGCGATTCTAAGGGACAAAATCCCAGGTGCGCAATAAAATTCTGCCTCCTTAAGCTCGTGTTTTCCATGCCTAGAATTCACTTGTCACCAGATAGATCAGACTGAACAGGTTTCAAACCTCCAGGAGGCTCTTACCTTCTAAACAGGGACGGCTGTTTTCTAGTAAAATCACTACAAGGGAAGGAGGAAACTCGGAAGAGGTTCCTCCTGGCGCTCACGTCCATGACCCCAAATAATCTCTCAGTCCTCAAAGAGAGACCTGGAGAAGGAAACGTGCTGAAGCAAAGCCACAGAGGTCTCTGAGGTTTCCCTGGCCCCTCGCCCCTGTCCTGCCTGGCTGATGTCAGCATCTCTCTGTGAGGTCACCACCTCCCCACCACCTTTGACCAATAGTCTGAGGTCCTGCAAACGGCCTTTGTGATGTCACTGCCACACCCCTCCCTTGCTGGGCTAATGTCCTGCCCCTGGCCAGGCACTTTGGAGGTTTGAGCTACTCCCTGTGGATCACCCCACTCAAGGAGCGTTCGTTCTAGGCAGCAAGCCGGCTAGACAGGAAAACATCAGACGCTGCTCCCAATGCTACACTCAGTTTTTCAGAAATTAGTCGACTTCATGGTCAGAAGACACCATTAGAGCATCTAACCTGCATATCACAGGCCTCCTGTATGACATAACAGCTACTTTGGGGGCAAACACATTCCAGAAAGGCATCTAGTCTTCATTAAATGACATCAGGAGATGGTGAATCCACCACTTTCCTTGGTAGCTTGCTCCTGTGGTGAATCATCCTCGCTGTTGACTATTGTGCCTCAGTTGTAATATGAATTTGTCTCTTTTCACTTTCCAGCCATTGGGTCTTGTTATGCCTTTCTCTGCTCCATTCAAGAGCCCGTAAATACCCAATCTTTTCTCTCCATTAAGGCCCTTCAACATTTCAATGAAATCACCTTTCAATCTTCTTTTGATAAGCTAAACAGGTTGAGCTCTTTCAATAGCTCACTGGAAGGCATTTTTCTCCAGCCCTCAGAACATTTGGTGGCTCTTTGCTGCCCTAGCTCCAATTTCACAACATCTTTTTCAAATGAGGATACCAGAACTGGAGGCAGTATAAAGGTTGTATAAAGGTAAAATTAAATAGGTTGCAGAGGAGTTTTTTTTAATTTCGGCTTTTGTTGCTAAAAATTTTGTCTCTCTGCGGTGAGAAAAAACACTCCCCGAATGCCAAAATTTGAGCCATGAAAAGCGGCAGTGTGAACAGCGCATCATAGGTGGAGCTGTGCTCCCGGTGACAAAGCTCCTGCCCCTCATTGGAGGTAGTTTGGCTTTGTTGCAGGGGAAGCTCTCTCTCAGCGATAAGGACGGCCACACAGCGCACCTTACAATGGCATGGTTAGAGTGGCACAGCTGCACCGTGGTAAGGTGCGCGGTGTAGACACAGCCTCAGAGCTGGGGAAAGCCGACAGGCGCTGAGGAGCACAGGGTTCAGACAGAGACATCCGTTAGGAGAGGAACTATTCACAGGGATTCTCTATAGCCTAGTAAGGTGGAGAGGATGGAAGATGATAATGTACAGGTAGGTTCTGATGAGAAACAGTGAAATGAAAGAGTCTCCCTCAATTACATCATGTAATAGCAGACAGCTAAAATGGGACACATTTTAGAAGTGCTTAAATACAAACGCTAAACGTCTAAGTACTAAGACTGGTGAATTTGAGTGCCTGGTATTGAGTGACGATATTGATAGAATAGGCATCACAGAAACCCTTGCACCCCCTCCTGCACCCACATGGGGAGACTGACCTGTGTGCATGGAGCAGCTGGCATTGCTGCCCCCCACTCCTCCCTGGAACGCTGCTCATCTGGGCACCCCTAGGGGCTGTGGGATGTGGGGGCAAGAAGTGAGATCATCCGAGCTCCCTGCATCCAGGTCACTTTCCTCAGCCGGGCTGCATAGCGGGAGGGCAGAGAGCAGCAGCTTCTGATGCTCCCCTCACAGCACAGCCCAAGTGGGAAAAGTGACCAGGACGCATGGAGCACATAGGGTTGCTCCTTACTCCCCTCAAACCTCTATGGACCCATGGAGGAGCATTGGGGCAGGGGAGAGCAGTGAGCACCTTTGCACTGCCACACGGTGCCCTTTGACCCCTGGAGCCCTGGGCGGCTATCGGGGGGCACCACCCCTAAGGCCGGCCAGGCTCCCCAGAACGAGCAGCAGAAAACACAGAGACTGGCCACACACTGAGCAGTGGTAGCCTGGGCGGCTCGTAATGGAGGCTCAGGGGGGAGGGGCGTCATAACATTTTTTCCCAGATTTGGACCTTAGCGTCCAAAATATGGGTGTTAGCATGAAAACCTCCAAGCTTAGTTACCAGCTTGGACCTGGTAAAGCTGCCACCAGCCAGGGATTTATACAGTGCCTGGCTCGCTGTGGTCTCCCCAAAACCTTCCCCGGGGGACCCCCAGACTCAGATGCCTTGAGTCTCACAACAAAGGGGAATAAACCATTTCCCTTCCCCCTCCTCCCCTCCAGGTGTTCCCTCCCTGGGTTCCTGGAGAGATATACAGAAGCAAGCTCCGTGAATCTAAACAGAGGGACTCCCCCCTCCCTGTTTCCAGTCCTGGAAATAGAAGTACCAAGATAGCTAATCTCTCTTCCCCCTTACCCAGAGGGTATGCAAAGTCAGGCTAGTAAATCTAACACAACGAGATTTTCCCCCTGACTTCTTCCTCCCACCAATTCCCTGGTGAGCTGCAGACTCAATTCCCTGGAGTCCCCACTAAAGAAAAAATCCAACAGGTCTTAAAAAGAAAGCTTTATATAAAAAGAAAGAAAAGGACATAAAAATGGTCTCTCTGTATTAAGGTGACAAATACAGGGTTATTTGCTTAAAAGAAAAAAATGAATAAACAGCCTTATCCAAAAAGAATACAATTTAAACATTCCAGCAACTACACACATGTAAATACAAAAAAAAAACCAATATAAACTTATTGTCTTATTATCTTTGTACTTACAACTTGGAAACAGAAGATTAGAAAGGCAGGAGATAGAAAAATCACTCTCATAGCCGAGACGCCACAGACACAAGACAAAGAACAAAGAACTCACACACAAACTTCCCTCCACCCAGATTTGAAAAAGTCTTGTTTCCTGATTGGTCCTCTGGTCAGGTGTTTTAGGTTACTGGTGTTACCCCTTTATAGGTAAAAGAACATTAACCCTTAGCTATCTGTTTATGACAAGGGGGCTCAGCCTCCCCAAACCTTGCACTGCCAAGGGGACAGTGGGGCCCATGATCAGGGGCCCTGGCCAAGTTAGGTCCCCCTGGAAAAGTCTCCCCTATGTCAGCCCCAGGGCTGGAGGAGCTCCCACTCCCTGCTACAGCCCGGGGGCTGCAGCAGGGGCACAGAGCTTCTCTGGTCTCAGGGCCACAGCGGGGCAGGGGTAAAGGAGTGATAGGGTGGGGCTGGTGGGGGAAGGGGTGGAACAGAAGTGACAGTGGATGGGGCCATGGGTGGAAGGGGGTAGAGCCACAGACAGAAGGTAGGGGCATGGTTCTGGTGCTGGGGCCCCCACACTTGTTCTCCCTTTCCCGGGGGTTTGGCATCACTAGCCCCGGCTTAGCGAGTAGGGTTCAGTGGTCCCCATAATGTGGGGTGCGACTCCTAGGGGGACACAGAGGAACATTCATGGGGGCACCTCAGGACCTGAGCCAGCCCACATAGAGGGCAGGGAGGGAGCACCACTCTGCCACAGCTCTTCCCCAACCCCACCCTCAGCCTGAGACTCTGGCTCCCAGCCCGGCGTCGACCCCTTTACCCCTGTCCGCACCCCTCACCCCAGCAAGCAACAGCCCCACTCCTCCCAGCCCCGGTTCTTGACCGTGGCTTCCGAGGGGCCACAGCCATGGCTAAGAGGGCACAATGTGAAATGTTTGGGGACCACTGGTTTAGGGTGACGTCCTCAATCACTTCTCTGCAGTCCAATAAAAGCTATTCCTCACTCACCTACCCCTCCATCAGGACGGACTAGGTATGTTCTGCTGCCCTTCACTCATACAGGAAGGAGAATAACATTTCATTCCACTCAATCCTAAAGTCATTTGTAACCCAAGACCATCCCAAACTGGTCATTTTGGGGAAGCGGCCCCATCATGCTGCATAGCTAGGCAGAGTAGGTGTGTCTATGCAAACACGGTCTGTTCCTGAAGTCTTTCCCCAGCTCCTCACTAGGTGAGAGAGGGGAGCTCATTCAGACCCTGCTTTCGCTTAGTATTTAAAAACTCCTTAGTGTCCCTATCTCTGCCGGCCTTAGATTTCTCCTCCTGTCCGTTTTTTTCACAGCTCAGATGAGGTGACCGAGTGGTTAAGGTGATGGACTGCTACCCCATTATGCTCTGCCTGCATGGGTTCAAATCCCATTCTCATCAGAGGCATTTAGTCTTCACCCTCCTTTATAGACAACCATCTCCCCCTTTGGTACAATAACAGATCAAACAATGTTGCTTGTGTTACCCAAAATTGGGTCAGTTAGTAAGCTTAGAGAGGACTAATAATGCCCCTCCCCCCCAGAGTTTGGCAGAAAGCAGCACATTTATTAGCTTGATAGCTAAGCTCAAAAGAAGGGATGGGGGAGGGTGTCACACTCATACTCACGCTCCCAGGACAGGCCTGGCAGTGGAGATGTCAGGATCCTTTAAGGTAAGTGTCCCACAGCGCAGCGATGGACGGTGCGATGAAGATCAGTCTCCCTGAGGTGCAATAGAATGTAACACAGCGAACCACTGGCCAGATGGGCCGGGTGAAGGGCATTCACTGGAGGTACAAAGGAGAGTGGGAAAGCCACTTCACAGGCATTCAAAGCGGGAAAGGACACAAGCTGGGGGAGTTTAACAGACCTTTTGAGCATACAGGTTATACAGAGCATACAGATCACTGCTGCTCCTACAACATGATAAGTTCTCAAGCAGCATGTTTCTTACTTTGCCCATCTGTCAATTTTGATGATTATTGATGGAAATATTTTGCCATTGGGTTGTGTGTTTACACAGAAATTGACATTTACCAACAAATACACAATTCTTCCAAGCCTGCCTAGTCTGCAGTTGATGGGTTTAGAGGGACACATTCACTCTTCCAGGTCCCCATTCCAGGCCTGTGCTCTCCAGGTTGTCAACTTCCCGCACTGCTGGGATCCTTCCCTCATCTCCCCCCAAACCACTGCCCCACCCCCACTTCTGGGGTCCCCTCCCTACACTGTCTAACTCCACTGCTGGCAGGATCCCTTCCTGTTCCTTTCATTTCCTGCCTCCACTCTGGGCAAAAGCTCTGCACTCTTCCCACACCAGAAGTTGAACCCAGGCCACCTGGGTGAAAACCAGGAATCCTGACCACTAGCCCATATGGGACTATTGTTGCATCTGACGAAGTGGGTATTCACCCACGACAGCTCATGCTCCAATACGTCTGTTAGTCTAGAAGGTGCCACCGGATTCTTGGCTGCTATTATTACTACAACTCAGGCCTTGGCTACACTGGAGAGTTACAGTGCAGGTGGTGGCTTTACAGCGCTGTAACTTACTCCCCGTCCACACTGGCAAGGCACATACAGCGCTGTATCTCCCTGGCTACAGTGCTGCATGTGCTCCACCTCGACGAGAGGAATAAAGAGAACAGAGCTGGTGATGCAGCGCTGGGGTGCCAGTGTAAACAGTGATTAATCTTACTACGCTGTCACTGACCTCCGGAACCTTCCCATAATGCTTTTAAGTAGAGATAACGCTCTTTGTTTTGGTGTGATGCCTCTGTTTGCTTTGCTGTGAGCTCAAGGCTCCCGGAGCTGCTTATCTAAAAACCAAACACAGTTACTGTTTGCAGTGAATGAGCAGAGGCAGGGGGATCCCTTTGGAACACCCACAGCTGGTGTTTGCTTGAGGAGAGAAGCAGCCGGGTGGGCACGGGGGAGGGGGGGTCTGTTTTGGATCAGCGGCTTATCTGGTCTGTGAGGAAAAGAACAAAGGCGGCTATTTGCATTTAGTGAATGAGAGAGGGGTGGGGGAGGAGGCTTGAACTTGCCAGGCAGGGAGCTGACACAGTGTCAGCTCCAAAAATCCACTCGCTCTGTCTCCCCCACGCTCCGTGTCACACTCCACCCCACCCTCCTCTTTTGAAAAGCACATTGCAGCCACTTGAATGCTGGGATAGCTGCCCATAATGCACCACTCCCAACAGCGCTGCAAATGTGGCCATGACAGAGTGCTGGTAGCTGTCAGTGTGTCCACACTGCAGCGCTTTCCCTAAACAGCTGTAGGAAGACAGCTTTAACTCCCAGCGCTGGACAGCTGCAAGTGTAGCCAAACCCTCTCTAAGCCGACCCCTTATGAGAACAGCAGGGACTAGCATGACTAGATGTCCCGATTTTTGGGTCTTTTTCTTATATAGGTGCCTATTAACCCCACCCCCATCCCAATTTTTCACATTTGCTGTCGGATCACCCTAGCAGGGGTTGCACACAGGGCTGCATTAACCTTCAGGTGCTGAGGTTTCCCTCTCTCCATTCCCAGAGCCTGTGATCAGGAAACAGACATCAGGGCTCCCAGGTGCTGCACAGACCATGACTGAGATCAGACCCCATATTATGCAAGGTGCTGTACAAACCCTGGGCAACACTGAGACACCCAGGAGGTTCCCCTCAATTTCCCTGAGCCTCTGCTGCCCAACTTCTTCTGAATCCCTCTGGCTCACCCCCCCCCACAAAAAAACC
This sequence comes from Gopherus flavomarginatus, assembly GCF_025201925.1. Classification (NCBI taxonomy): domain Eukaryota; kingdom Metazoa; phylum Chordata; order Testudines; family Testudinidae; genus Gopherus; species Gopherus flavomarginatus. Next base: position 1,732,340 of record NW_026115061.1, on the reverse strand, counting down.
CCACCTTTCCAAACAGTCCTTCTTTCCTTGCCCCCTGATTCTGGTTTCACACCCTGGGACCATCTCCTCTCTTTGTCTCTCCCCCTCCAGGTGAAGCAGAGATGGAGGCAACTTCAGCCACTGGAGTCAGCCTCAGCGAGCACTGCAGCCGGCCCCGGGGGAGGGGGGGTGTTTGCAGACACAGGAAGGGAGCAGGGGGTGCTGGGAAGAAGGCGGCAGGAGAACAAAGCTCAGAGACCCAACATGGGGAAATTCCAGGGGGCGGGGCTCTGACACATCCCAGGTGCGGGCAGCTCCTGGGGGCGGGGCTCTGGCTCAGCTCGGGGGCAGGGCAGCTCCTCGGGGCGGGGCTCCAGCACAGAGCAGGGGCGGGGCAGCTCCTGGGGGCGGGGCTCCAGCACAGAGCGGGGGCGGAGCAGCTCCTGGGGGCGGGGCTCTGGCACAGCCCATGGGCAGGGTAGCTCCTGGGGGCGGGGCTCTGGCACAGCCCAGGGGCAGGGCAGCTCCTGGGGGCGGGGCTCTGGCACATTGTGACGCGGAGCCCGGGCTGAACAGCTGCTTCCTGGTTCTCCACGTGCTGCCAGCAGCGCTGGAGCTGCCCGAGCCAGAGCGGAGCCGCTGTTCTCAGCTGCAGCCAGGATCTGCCCCCGGCCCCGCTGGGATCCAGGTGGGGACAGAGACTGGGGCCCGGGGGTTCCCCTTGGTGTGGCTGGCGGGGGCGGGAGGGGAGAAGCCGGAGCTGCAGGCGGGGGAAGGGCGGTGGGACATTGTGACCCGGAGCCCCCGGGGAATGAGAGGCGCTGGGGGGCAGGAAAGTGACTCTGCCCCAGGGAGCCTGGGAGAAGCCTTGAAGGCGCCTCGGCCCCAGTGGAGCTGCAGGAGGATCCGCCCGCCCGCCCCGCTGGGATGCGGGGGCCGGGGCCCGGCCGTCGTGTGGGGGGGAGGGGCGGACCCCGGGCCAGGCGGGGGGGGGCGGTGTATTAAATCCCTCCCCATAGCAATGTGCTACTCCCGGGCACTGCGCATGCCCAGTAACAGCCGCTGAAGCCGCTGCCCTTCCCCCTGCCCGGACCAGCCGTAACGTTCCGCCGGGCGCTGGGGGCGGGGCTGGAGCGGGGCGGGGAAGTAACAGGGAGCGTGGGAGGGGCGGGCGCAGAGCAGGAAATTGATGGGCGGGGGAGGTCAGGCAGCTGGAGGCAGGGTTCGTGGGGGGCTAAAGGGCACAATCCGGGCTGGGGGGAGGAGCAGGAGTTGAGCTCAGGGGGAGGCGCTGGCAGAGCCCCCCCCTTTGGTGTGAGGGCGGAGGTGTCGAGGGGGGAGGAGAAGCCGGAGTTGCAGGGGGGGGAGGTCACTGGGGTGGGGGTGTAGATCTGTCTCTGTGCAGCCAGGACATTCCCGGGGTGGGAGGGAGGTGAGTTAACTGGATCCTGTCCCTGTTTTTGCCACTTCCTCCCACACACACATTCTCTCAAGATTTCCCCTTTTCTCTCTCATTATCACACGTGGCTATAAAATCCAGGGAGATTCTCCTCCCCCCCCCCCAATGATCAGCTCTCTAATTGCCTCTGATTTTCCCTTTTCTCTCCATACTTCTCAAAGGTCAATTTAAAATCTCTCCGATGGGGGGTGGATTTTCCCACCCATTTTATCTGCAGCGATTTGTCCTTGTTTGGGTGGGAAATTGTTGCCCTGGGTCATTCCCCAGAACATGGCTCCCACTGGAGTGGGATGGGATGAGGTTCCCGTTCTCTGCCAGGGCAGGGAAGGGAAGGGAGGAGCACATCCCCCATGGAGACTGCCCAGACCCCATTTCCCAATTCCCCTGCGGCCCCCTTCCATTGTCCAGGGAGTCTTCCAGCTCCCCCCCCCCGCCCTTAAATCAGCTCCTCAAAGGGCTCTGAGCTGCTCACGTGAATGGTTGCCCCGTGGCCGGGGGGGACCATCACATTCTGTTTATGTATTGGACAGTCATATAAAATCCAGTCCAACAGTCCCCCTTTTCCACTAGTTATTTAATAGCAACATCAAATCCCCTCCGATCTTGGTGGTTTTCTCTCATGTTATCAAATGTCGTTTGTGACAGGGTTCTCTCTGCGTGTGTCAAAGATTGATATAAAATACCCCAAACATTTGCCCCACTTCTCTCTAGTTGTTTTATTTCTAATTGAATATGATGGGTTGTTTCCCAATGTGCTAAGATGCAGCCGCCTCTGGGGTGGATCCATGGTGGCCATTATTTGCTAGTGACAGCCCGTGGATCTTTCTTGCCCTCCAGGCCTTCCATTCTCCTGTTAAAGAAGCACTCCCCAGGCTCCCTCTGCCTGTGTGACTGGCCAGCAGGAGGTGGTGTTAACTTTCTAGCCACTTCTCACACTCTGTGAGGTAACACTTGCAGGGGCAGGGAGGGTGTCTGTGTGGGGAGATTGCAGCTGAAGGGGCATTGTGGTAGGGGGAGGCCTCTGGGTGGCTGGGCAGGGGGTACCCTAGTCAGGTTGGTGGGTTGTGGAGGTTTGGGGTTTTCGGGGGTGGTGGTTCTGATGTGCCCATCCCTGAGGCTATGGGTCCTGGAGGTGGGTATCGCTGGGGGCCTGGTGGCTGCAGAACAGTGGGGGTGGGTGTCTCTTGGGGAGGCGGGACAGAGGGTTAGAGGGAGCCTGGTTCTGTGCCAGGGGCTCTGTCTGTGCTTCCCCCGCTGGTTCCTGGTTTTGTTGCCATGCCCAGTGCACAGAGCTGGGGGAGGGGATCCCTGGCACTAGGTGAGGGCATGCCAGGGAAGCAGAGTGATGGGTCGCACTGTAAAGCATCAGGGGGTCACACTGGGCAGAGGAGGGGGTCCCAGGCAAATGTCAGGGTAGATCGTTCTGGAGGGTGGGGAAGTTCCTAGGCAGGCAGTGAGGGACTGAGTTCCCAGTGGGGGGGGGGGTCCCTTGAGGGGGTCCCTGGCTGCTGGGGGCTCTTGGTGGGGGGGAACCCTTTGGGATTCCCAACCTGGCAATCATGGTGTGGTGGGGGTTCTCTGGCCGGTGGGGCTTTGAGGGGTATCTGGGGTCCCTGGCCAGGGACTCTGGGGGCTGCGTCCCAGGGAATATCTGATGGGATCCTGGCTGGGGGGTGTCTGGGGCCCCTGGCTGGGGGGTCTGGGCTCTGGGTACTAGGGGGTGTCTGGGGGCTGCTGCTAACCATGATCCTTCTCTCTGGTCAACTTGTACCAGAGTCCTGGCTCCTAGTCACCAGGTCACCAAGTCCATTCCCCAGTCACGTGCCCTGTCACTGTGATAACTTTCTGTCCACTTAGCAAACACTGTTAGTGTGAATTCACAGAATTTACTTTTCTCCTCTTTTGAAAACTGCAGGAACTTTCGGTTCCGTTTGGAAAATTTTTGCCCCCAGTCCTTGTCCTAGATCTGCGGGGGTGAGGGAGGTGGGAAGGGAGTCAGCACTGCCACACGATGGTCTTTTCCACAGCGTTCTGAACTCATTCTTTCTGAAATCCGGTGTCATTGAGACCGTTGTTAATCCAGAGTCACTGTATGGAAAGACAAGGAGTGATTCCAGATGGACAGTGGGTCAAATGAGATCAGCCATTCTCCCTGTGAGGAGGGGCTCCCATTAGCTGCTCTCCCCAGAGAGCTAAAGGAGGGAAGCTGCTCATACACTCCGTCCCTCTCTGCTCAGGATATTGGGGTTCAGCTTCCTGGGTCAGATGCTGCAGCCTCCATTGTGATCTGGGAGACCAGGCTTGGCAGCTGCTGCTCCCCCAGTGGGGCTCTGTGCTGGGAAGTGACCTTAATTAAAGCTTCTTCTCTGCCCGGCCCAGGGGATGACTTTCTGCAGCTGGTCCTAGCCCCCTAGGGCAGTCCTGGGCCCTGTTACTACTAAATTCTGAGCCAGAGTCTCCAGGTAACTGAAAGACCTCAGGGAATGTCCTAGGGTCTGGCAAGAAAGTGACTCTGCACAAACACCACCACCTCATTTCTCCTCCCATTAGCGGTTGCCAGGAGGAAATCCAGCCATGGGAGAGCAAAGCCCCCAGGAATGGGACTGTCCCAGCCAGAGGGGCAGGGAGAGAGGATAGGGGAAGGAGAGACTGAAAGGGGCAGTGGGAGAAATGAATGTGGGGGAGAGATTTCCAGCTCTCTAGTCCACCCAGACACATGTATTGCTGCATCCTGGGGCAGAACCACTTTCCAGTGAACAAAACAAGGATCAGACAGAGCAAAAGCCAGTTCCTGACTCCATATTCCCCCTGCTGGGGTGTGGCTGCCGTGGGGTCAGTGTCTGAGGGAATCCCCCACAGTGACTCCTTTGGTTCTGCTCTTTTCTAGCCTTGTGTTCAGAGAAGGGGTGAGGGGAGAGAGAAGGGAGGTTAAAAATGTGTCTGTGGACTTAGCCTGGCAGGAGGGGCCAGGTCTAAATTGTAATAAACAGATTGAGCATTTCCCAGCATGACAGAATCTAGGGTGTCTGTCTGCAGGGAAAGGGCCTGGGGGAATTGTGATGTGAAATTAACTAAAACCGGTTCTGAAACGCCCACAACTGCCCTTCTCCCCCAGACAGGCTGCAGAATGTTTTGCTCCAGCTCATCCCAGCCTGGCGTGGGACAGGGAAGAGAAATGGCTGCAGTGGAGTCAGTCCAGGTAGAGATTATCGGGGGGTTGCTGGTGGGTTCCTGCTGGAGGAAAGGGAGAGCAAATACACCAGAGGTGGGAAGGTTTGCAGAGTCTGGTTTGGAGGTTGGAGCGGGGCAGGAAATTCACAGCGTAGGGAAAGGAGGAGGCCAGGGTGTGGCAGACCTGCTGGGAGTTATTTACTAAGTGGCCTAGATTCTAGGAACAGACCCAGGAGGTTTGGAGGTGGAAATGCCCTAATTTGTGAAGAGAGAAAATAACCCACCTACATGGAGCTAGTCAAACTGACCAGACTCCTAGTGCTGGAGCCTGACCTCATTAACCATCAGCTGCTGTGAGATATAAAGGGGACACCCATGAGTCAGGCTTATTGGAGCTGCCTCTCCCTTCATATCCCACTCCTCACAATGAGGAGGGTGTTGGGCATCCTACCAGCGAGCTCTCCCTGGACCCTGCTAGGGGCTCCATCTCCTGTATCAGTCAGTGGCTAGTAGGGGGGTGATGGATATGCTGGGAGAGATAAGGGGCTCTCTCTTCATCCCCTCACCCTGGCATTTGCTGGATACTCTGAGCCAGGTCGAGGTGGGACTCTCCTGACTATGATCCACCCAGAGCTTCCATTTGATTCACTCTTCTCTGCCACAAATAGTGGGGCTGTGAGTGGGGCAGCAAGTCCTTAGTGTTGGACTCTTACTCTTTCAGGGGCTGGTGACCTTCAAGGAGATGGCTATGTATTTCACCAGGGAAGAGTGGGCTCTGCTGGACCCCACTCAGAGAGCCCTCTACTGGGATGTCATGCAGGAGAACTATGAGACTGTGACCTCGCTGGGTAAGGGTTCCTGTCCCTTCTGTTCTTGGAAGGGGAAATGAAGACTGAAGGTTTACGCCACCCCCACAATGCCATCTGTACCCTGTCCTGTTTCAGCATCACCCCAATAGGCCAGTGACACACATAATACCAGAGACCCTCCTCTGCTGCAGAACACTTTGGGAACAGAGCACAGGAGCCGTATTGCACAGTGTCAAATATCTCCTGTTTGCTCAAGTGAAACTGGGGGTTAGGTCTGGCATAACTGTCCCATACCCCTAATCATTTTTGTTGCCCTTTTCTGAACCTTTTCCAATTCCAATATTTCTATTTTTGAGATGGGGTGACATGTGCATGCAGTATTCAAGATGTGGGTGTATCATGGATTTATTTGCTGTTTTTACAAATATGATCTATGAGATATTCTGTCATATCTATCACTTTCTTAATTATTTCCTACATTGTTCACTTTTTTTCACTGCTGCTGCACATTGAGTGGATGTTTTCAGAGAACTATCCACAGTGACTCCAAGATCACTCTCTTGAGTGGAAACAACTAATTTAGACCCCATCATTTTGTACGTATAGTTGGGATTGTGTTTTCCAATGGGCTGCACTATGTGCTATCCTGTCATCTAGTACTGCTAAGATCCTGGATTCAGTAATATCCCTGCCCTTCCTGTTCCCTTTCTCCACCGAACCCCGCCAGCCCATGCTTCCTGTTCCCAGCTTCCCCAGGATTCTCGCACTGTCTCTGAACCTCTCTGTCAGCAAGAAGCAGTGCCAGGGACACTTGCCCTCTGTCTGGAGTCTTCGATTTCTGGGACATGGATTTACTTTCTCTGTGTTGTAAGAGGCTCTGTCATAATGAGTGTCTGTGATGTTACCCAGAGTACAATCTGGACTGTTAAATAGCTGTACCTCAGTCCTCCAGCATGGGGTGCCTTTTCCACTGTTTTCCCGCGAGAACAGCCCCTCTTGGCCAATTAACACACAGTCTCCAGCATGTAACTCACTCCCAGCTACACAGTATTGAGTGCTGCTAGACAGCCACTCATGAATTACACCTCAGGAGAAAACCAGCAAATTCTCAAGTGCCCAACTTTCCCCCAGAAATGTGCATCTTGCACTGTCCAGCACGCTACTGAACGACCCAAGCTCATATGAAGTCTGTCATTTCATCAGCGGAAAATGACATGCACCAGCTTGTTATCCCAAACAGAGTTTCCAACACACTTCAATCCACACATACTGGTTAGATGAACAATAAACCAAGCTTGTTAACTACCAAAAACTAAAACTAGGCCCAGTCCATGAAAGGGGCACTCCCAGGAGAGACTGTACAAAGGCTGGAACATAAAACACCTTTGTAAACCTGAGACAGCTGCCTTGGGGACAATGACAGGGAGAATCCCCCAAAGTGACTCCTTTGTTTCTGCTCTTCTCTGGCCTCCGATTGTTCCTTCCAACGTGGAGTACTTTGCACTTGTCTCTACTGAATTTGATCCTATTTACTTCAGATCATTTCTCCCGTTTGTCCAGATCATTTTGAATTTTAATCCAATCCTCCAAAGCACTTACAACCCCTCCCAGCTTGGTGTTGTCCGCAAACTTGATACGTGTAAGAGAGAAACTGTTACTGGGAGGGTTTCCCCATGTGTCAGAGGGTTACACCCTGGTGGGAGGGGGCTAGGCCTGTACTGGAATAAGGTCACTCTGTGCTTCACAGTGTGCTAGAACCTAGAATGTGCATTAGCAGGGGAAAAGCTGGGGGGAATCGGCTTGGGGAATGGACAAAAGCCTAGTCTGAATTCTCACACCTTGCCCTTTTCACCCCAGCAGGCCAGAGAATAACATCCATGTTTCGCTGCAGATCATCTCGTCCTCCCAGGGGCAAGGAAATGGCTGCAATGGAGCTGGCTCAGGTAAGAGATTATCAGGGTGGCGGGCTCTGCTTGGAGGTTGAGGAGCAGTAAGTGCATAAGAGGGTGGGAATTGCTAGAGGTGGTGGGAAGCAGGAAATATCTCGGGTGGAGAAAGGGAGGGGACAGCATGTGACAAACCTGCTGAGACTTGTGTAGTGTAGGGCGTGATGGGTTGTCACCCCCAGGAGGCAGTTTGTGGAGCTTCTGGGAACTGCTGTGTCCTCTAACCCTCACGCTGGGCTAGCCCTTTTCACACTGCTTTGCTGGAGATTTCGCCAGCCTCTCCAGGGCCTGTTATCACCCAACACAACAGCAGGTGGCGCCATGCAGCCAACTAAGCTACCTGAGTGCATTACCTAAGCCACTCAAGGACAGATAGAAGACAAGAGCCAATTTCCCACTCCCCAACCTTGCACACTTGCTGTAGTATAAATCCAGAATGATACCATCTTATAGTGCACAGGGATCTCTATAATACAAGCTCATTAATGTAGTTCCCCTTCCCCTCGATATGGGACAGATGTGCACAACAAGCTGAGATTTTCCCCAGACACTTCACTCAAAATACGCTGGTTAAGATAAAGCATCAAACAAGTTTATTAACTGCAGAAAGATAGATTAAGTGATTATAAGTGATAACAAACAGATCAAAGCAGATTATTTAGCAAATAACCAAAACTCAGACTAAGCCTAACATACTAAGTGGATAGAATTTGAATTAGCAATTTCTCACCCTGACTGATGGTACAAGCAGTCCCCCAAGTTTCCATACACAAGCTAGAAATCTCTTGATCCTGGGAGCAGCACTTCCCCCACATCCGTTTTTGTTTCTCAGGTGTTTCCAGAAGTTCTCTTGTGTGGAGAATGAGGCCAAGAGATGATGTCACACCCCACCTTATGTAGCTTTTCCATATGGTGGGAACCTTTTGTTCCAAACTCAGTTCCTAGTCCAGTTTGTGGAAAAATACAGGTACTAAAATGGAGTTTAGTGTCATGTGGTCTGGTCAGAGGCCCTGATGAGTCATAGTAGCCATGACTCATAGGCTGGCTGAAACATTCACAGGAAGGCTAAGCTCTTCCACAGTCCATTGTCTTTGTTGAGCCATCAGCACTGTCTGGCTTCTTCATTGTTGTACCTGAAAGGCTCATGGTGGGTGTTACCCAGAGTAAGCACATTTGAAATACAGATACAGAGTCAATATCCATAACTTCAGATACGAACATGATATGTGCACACAAATAGGATAATCATATTCAGCAAATCAGAACTTTTCCAGTGACACCACACATGATGCATCTTCTACAAAATAGATCATAATTATGTCCTAATCATATTATAATCATACCACTATGATGAATATGGGGGTGTAGTGTCAGATAGGTCCTAATTTCAAGGCACAGGAGTTGGGAATGGAACTTCCCCTCTTTGTGGAACAGGAAATAACCCTCCAGCCAGGGCTGGGACAACTTCCTAGACTCTCAGCGATGGAGCCTGAATCTACTGACATTTCATTAATTACCACCAACCCCAATCTTTGTGGCAACTGTAAACTTTATCAGTGATGATTTTGTACTCTCTTCTAAGTCATGGATAAGAATGTTAAATAGCACAGGGCCAAGAACCAATCCCTGCAGGAACCTGCTAGAAAGAAATCCACTCGATCATGGTTCCCCATTTACTATCAGAGTTTTTAATCTATTTAATGTATGCCGTGTTTATTTTGTATCATTCTAGTTTTTTTTAGTAAAAATATTGTGCTAATCAAGTCATGTCCCTTACGGAAGTTTAGGTATATTACATCAATACTATTAGCTGCAACCAAACTTTTGATCTCATCCACTAAGGATATCCCGTTAGTTTGATAGGCTCTATTTTCTCTAAACCTTTGTTAATGGGCACTACAATTCTGACCTTCTAACTTCTATTCTTTATGATTGACTTCCCCTTTCTTCCATATATTTTATTTGGAGAGTGTTTGGATTCCTACTAGGGAGCAACTATCAGGGTCCAGAGACAGCCCCATCTCCTATATTAAGCTCTGGCTAGTAGCTATGTGATAAATGTGAAGACCCTGCTTCTGTCTGTCAGATGGGAGACACAAAGGTTCTCTCTTTCTACCCTCTGATGCCTCCTGGCTCCTGTAAGCAAGGTGGGGTGGGACTCTGTTAACATGTGCCTCCCGGAGCTTCCATTTCCCTGGTGCTGCTGTTCCGTGAATAGTGGGGTTGTGAGTGGGTCAGCAGGTACTGAGTATTGGACTCCTGCTCTTTCAGGGGCCGGTGACCTTCGAGGAGGTGGCTGTGTATTTCTCCAGGGAAGAGGGGACTCTGCTGGACCCCACTCAGAGAGCCCTCTACAGAGATGTCATGCAGGGGAACTATGAGACGATGGTCTTGCTGGGTAAGGATTCCTGTCCCTTCTGTTCTTGGAAGGGGAAATGAAGAGTGAAGGTTCATGCCACCCCCACGATGCCATCTGTACCCTGTCCTGTTTCAGCATCACCCCAATAGGCCAGTAACATACATACTACCAGAGACCCTCCTCTGCTGCAGAACACTTTGGGAACAGAGCACAGGAGCAGCATCACACAATGTCAAATATCTCCTCTTTACTCAAGTAAAACTGGGGTTAGGTCCAGCATAATGAACAGAAGCTTCCTACCCCCAGCCTTCTCTCAAACCCTGAGCCTTCTCTACCCAAACCAGAATGTGCTTGGGTTGTAACAAGCAGGCGGCTGGAGTCAGAGCTGCCAGTCCAGGGTTACTTATCATACAGACACTCAGTGCGTCCTTGTACGCTGGCTGGGAGTATCCAGACAGGGGAGCTCCAGCAGCAGAACACTGAATCTCACCCAGGATTACAGATGACACAACTCCTCGCTGATCTGGATTGCACCCCAGCATGTGAAAATGGCCTAGGTTGGTAGTGACATTTCTTGAGACATGGAGAGTCTTGCTCCCATATCACCAGGTGTAATAAAAATAACAGGAAAGGCCAAATATGGAAAACTGATTGTTCAGCTTGCTTTTGACCTGCATCATATTTTGCAATATATTCCAAATAAGGAAATTAACGTGCAACGTATGTGTCATTGTTTGTGGTTTTAAGCTGTAAAAGGCTTGTGTGATTTTTAGCTCAGGAACAGTATTCCAATAGCTGTCGCCCCCTGCGTGCTTGTAACCAAGAAAAGAGCCTCAGGCTGAGCTGATTCAAATATTAATCCTGTGGTCGTTTTCCACAACAGCCTCAATAGGTCCCTGTGATGGAATGTAAGGCTACATCTAGACTACCCACCGTATCGGCGGGTTAAAATCGATTGCTCGGGGATCGATATATGGCGTCTCATCTAGACGCCATATATCGATCCCCGAGCGCGCTTATATCGATTCCGGAACAACACCAACCCCAACGGAGTTGCTGATTTGACAGGGGGAGCCGCGGACATCGATCCCGCGCGGTGAGGATGGGTGAGTAATCCGATCTTAGATATTCGACTTCAGTTACGTTATTCACGTAGCTGAATTTGCGTATCTAAGATCGATTTCCCCCCGTAGTGTAGACCAGCCCTTAATGTCTTCACACCTTCCCCCTGCAGGAGAATGGCTGTTTGACCAGCTGTTTGCCTTGCTGTCTCTGAGGAACTGGTCTGTGGGTGTTCCCCAGAACTGTAACTTTTTCAGTAATATCATACTGTAAAATCTCACAATTTTACATACAGTGTTACTACACATTTTAACAGGAGGATAATATTCAGTAGGTTATGCGTTTTCTAATGATACCTCACAAGCCATTTTCCACTAGCAGGGTCTTCTCTGTTCACAGAATTTCTGATAGTTTGATGTCTGCTGGCACTGGATATCACTATTTTGGCATCTCTCTCTCTGTCTCAGTGAGCACCCGCTGTGGTTGTTGAAAGTCTGTGATGGGATCTATGGGATGCAACTGAACAGTGGGACCCCTGAGCCCTTTGTCCCACCACCTGGGCTCCCTCTCACACATGTGATGCTGAGACAAGCTGTGAATCTCTGGCAGATATTGCACTTACACAGACATCCGTAGGTAGGGACACAGCCAACTGAATTACATGAATGCTTCTGCAGCCACTCATAACACTAATGATAGAAAGTCGCCCCCCCTACAGCTCTGCAGCCTTGCACCCCTGGATCATACCATCTTGCCTTAATCAGAAGCCTGATCAGTGTGAGTTTATTACACAGGGTCCACCCCTCCCTCACTGTGAATAGTACATGAACCAGCCTTGTAATGGAGCTGAGATTTCCCAAGAACTTCAAGCAAAATACACCAGTTTAAGTAGAGCATAAAACAGATTTATTAACTACAGAAAGATGGAGTTTTAAGGATTATAAGTGGTAGGAATAAAAGATCAAAGTAAATTACCATGGAAATTAAAGATAAATTCACAATCTAAACTTTACACCTTATTACACTAGGGCGTAGTTCAGTTATGCACACAGGAAGGCTTAATGCTCGAGCTGCTGCACATGCTGGGCAGGCTTAAGGTCGGGCTCCCCATGGCAGGAGAGAAGAAGACTCGGCCCCTGGAGGGGCAGGCTGGGGCTTCCTGGATCCCATTTGCTCACAGCCAGCGCCCTGCCCCCACTCCCAAGTCATCCATGGCGCCCCCAGGTCGGCCAGAATGGAGCAGCAGTTTTCACTGCACTACGTCCACTTATGGCTTACAGGCAACTCCCAGACTCACCACAGTCCATCATCTCGGCCAGAAAGGAGCCCACTCAGCCTCACCATTGCTGCTTTTCCTTCCCCCCAGAACCCCGCTCCTCCTGGGCTGCAAGTAGCCATCCCTGGGATGCCAACAGGCAGCCACAGGGGTCTGTCTCTCAGCAGCCAACCGCACCTCCATGGGTTCAGCCCTCAGAAGGGCAGGTGGGGGTTTCCTGGATCCCAGTTGCTCACAGCCAGCCCAGCCTCCACCTCTGAAACCATCAGTCATGCCCCCAGGTTGGCCACAAAGGAGCCGCCATTCTCCACTTGGACTCAGCTTTGCTTGTTTTCCTTTCACCCAGAACCTCCCTTCTTCTCCTGGGCTGCAAGTAGCCACTCCTGGGAAGCCAAGAGGCAGGCACAGGATTCTACCTCCCAGCAGCCAACCACACCTCCCCAGGCATTGCAGAATGAAGGGTGGTGCTCTACTAACCCCACTTAGCCGCACAGCTTCTTCCCTGCCTTCCTCAGCTCAACTTTCCTCTATTGCCCCATTCCTGCCTCACTTCCTCCTTTGGCCAGTCACGCAAAGGAGCCCAGCAGGAAGTGAGAGCCTCTATAGGCCAACCTCCAAGAGCAGAGGTGGCCAAGCCACAAGCCTCCAAATGGTGACTGGCCTAACTACTCTAGGTTCTCCAGCCTGACACCAAGGTGCTTTCTCCACTGCTGTCAGCATCCTCTGTCATGCAGGGGTTGGAGTTATCCCAGGGACAGGCCAATAGGAGGAGTGCCCTTTCTGAATAACAAGGGGATCTGGGAAAAGGAAGCCAGCATGTTTCTGCCTGGTTTTGAACCAGGGACCTTTTGCGGGTTAGGCAAATGTGATAACCACTACACTACAGAAACTCCACCTACTGGGTTGTTGCTCACTCTGGCACAGACCGATGGACAAATCTAGAGAATGTGGTGGTAGCCCCTCGATAGGTCAGCTGGCAGGGCAGAGGACTGGAGCCAGCACTCAGGAAGTCGTCCTTACCTCGCCCGTGTGACTCCAGCTTGAGGGAGAGCTTCTTTTTCTTCTCCTTGCTGACAAAGAGCAAGAGAAGAATGAAAGGTCAGGTGGGCCAACTCGGTGCAGAAGCCCATGCTATCTTTTCCTGCTGCATAGCCTGAAATGAGGGACTCGTGGCAGTTAAAGGAACTGCTGCACTCTCAGATAACATCCCGCCCGTGCATAAAGGAGGATAGAAGAGCCTGTTAGTCTAGCACGCTCCCAGCTGAACTCTTTCAGCAGCTGCTAGGTTTCTTTTTGGCCTGTTACTTTTCTGTCTGGGATGTTGTTGTCAGCTGTGGCACAGAAAAAGGACGTCATTGCGAGCTGCCCATGAAGATAAGATTAACTTTTGCCTTCCTTGCTCGGCTTTACTTGCTTCCTCACCCTATTCCTGCCTTAGTTCCTGTGTTACCTGAAGGCAACGGGGGCCCAGCAGTACGAAGAGGAAGTTAGACAGCTAGACCCTGGTGGCAAAAGTTCTACCACCGCTTGCCACCCCACTCTCTTCTCCCAGCTTCACATATTGACCGCCAGGGACTTGGTGCCCAGCAGCGCAACGGAAGGCAGTGGACAGAGCCACCCTCGCCTTGAAGCTCTGGCTCATTAAACCGTATCTTCAGTCACTGATGGCCAATGAGAGACCAACAGCGCTTGCCATTTTAGCACTTGAAAATGCCATTGGTCAGTCACTGGATCTCTTTAATGCTGTTACATAACAAATGAAAATAGAATCTCAGTGTGACATTCTGTACCTTTGGGGGAGTGTGCTGTAACCCCCATATTCCTCATTTTCATATAATCGTGATCTTATATACAGAGCATGCCTTGTAAGGTATCAGGGGAAAGGATATGATCTGCTGAAAGTCATTTCTCTACCCATAGATGTTTACCATTCATGCATATGAAGTTATGAGAATTGTGCAGTGTGGTTATCACTATGCTGTAAGGTGGGGGAGTCAGCCAAATATTAGCTCCCCAGTGACAACAGCAAGGAAAGTAACCAACACCCGGACAGGGTGTCAAACAACCCATCAACAGCCATTGTTCAGCAAGGGAGCTACAGTGCAATCACTTACCTGCAAGAGGACACCCCAGGGGAATTGCTCAGACTTGCTTGGAGAGACGCAGTGATGCTCACCTGACTCTGAAGGGGGAGCAAAGCCAAGAGGGAAGAAAGGACATGATAAAAGCAGAGACATTTGCCATGCTTTGTCTCTCTCGTCCACCTACATCTACAGACACCCCCACACCAAGCAACCGAAGCGCTGACGAAAGGGGAGAGCCTGGCTGAAAAGCCACCAGCCGGCCTGTAGTGAGAAGCATCTAAGTTTGTAAGGGCATTGAAAGGGTTAAGATCAGCTTAGAGTGCATTTTGCTTTTATTTCACAAAAACAACGAGGAGTCCGGTGACACCTTAAGAACTAACAGATTTATTTGGACACAAGCATTCGTGGGTAAAAAGCCCTCTTCTTCAGATGCATGGAGTGAAAATTGCAGATAGAGGCATAAATATATATTGGAACATGATGTAAAGGGAGTTACCATACAAGGGGAGAACCAGTGTTGAAGGCTAATTCAGTCAGGGTGGATGTGGCTCTCTCCAAGTAATTGACAGGGAGGTGTCAATACCAAGAGAGGGAAAATTGCTTTTGTAGTGAGCCAGTCACCCCCAGTCCCTCTTCAAGCTCAAATTAATGGTGTTAAGTTTGCAGATCAGTTGTAACTCTGCAATTTCTCTTTGAAGTCTGTTTTTGAAGTTTTTTGAATGGCTTCTTTTAAATGGCTACTTTGAATGGCTACGTTTAATTGTGTTATTGAATATGAACAGGTAAACGTGTTATGGAAGTCCCATGTGGTCTAGTGGTTAGTATTTTTGGCTTTCACCCAGACAGCCTTGGTTCAGTTCCCCAC
Organism: Gopherus flavomarginatus; assembly: GCF_025201925.1. NCBI lineage: Eukaryota > Metazoa > Chordata > Testudines > Testudinidae > Gopherus > Gopherus flavomarginatus. Next base: position 1,717,330 of record NW_026115061.1, on the reverse strand, counting down.
ACAGGAACAATGCAGGGTTTCTCCTTGGAGGGGAGACAGGAAACAAAAAGAATGGGAAGGGATCCTGCCAGCAGCAGAGCTGGATAGAGTTGGGAGCAGTACTGGATTTGACATGGTGCCATAGTGCTAGGCCCAAGCTCTGAAGGGACCTGTAACAGTAACTTCCTCCCCTCTGCAGAAAGGGAGCCTCAGAGCAGCCTGGATTCAGTAGGGGAGCTGAGACCCCATAGGGCCCTGGGAGCTGTAGTTCCGTGACCAGCTCCCTGCCTTGGAGCAGAGAAGGAACATTTCCTAGCATTCCCTTGGCTGCTATCAACAGGAAAGGGAGGGGGGAAGCTGTGAGACTCCATGCGCTGCAGCTTGCTGTGGCTGGGGGGCGCGGTGCCACCTGTGAATAGGGAAGAGGTGTGACCAAGGAGTAGAAGGCTTTGGCCCAGGTAGCACCCTCAGAAGACTTCCCCAGACAGGCTTAGGGATGCTGGTGTGACCTCGCCTGGCAGCCCCCAAAGATGGAACTGGGTGGACTAACTGGACAGGGCCCCTCTCTATCTGAAGCTGGGCAAGGGAGGTATGTGGATCCCACCAGAAGGTAAAATGGTAAGTAAGGAAGGGGAGGCTCTACTGGACCTGGACAGCTTCAGATACAGGACAGGAGGATTTCCACTTCTGAGCCATGAAAATAGAAATTGACTTTTCCTTTCCAGATGTATCTAATATTCATAAAGGGAATCTAGCCCCTGCCTTCCAGATCTGAACACCTCAAAATCAGGAGTGCTCAAGCTCAATTTGGGCAGCTGTTACTTCATTTCTCCCAAATCAAATATGCTGATCCACTGTCATTTACTGTAGAAAAAGTAGGAGAAAATTGAGCAACAAACGTTGGGGTCTTCACAGTGCTAACGAGGGCTGGAATTGCTATTTTCAACAGCCATTACACTTTTTTTTTTAGTTTTGTTTGTTTAAAAGGAAGACAGTGATATTGCACTGGCAAATTCCCCATAGAAACAAAGAATGGAACAAAAGAATAATAAAGGCACCTCAACTTTCCTCATTTATGTAGGACGGTCTTATTAGATGGATCCAGACATCTTCCAATCACAGAAGCTGATAATTGTTCCACTTTACTGCAGTTCTGTAACCATGCAGGAACCTAGAGGAGGAAAGTGCCTAACTCCAGAGTCTGCAGCTGCCTAGGGCCAGTGCTGAGGATTTAGAGTCCCTAGTGCTGCCCTTGCAAGGTTCAAGCATGCTCAGCCTTGGCATTGCCTCCGCTCCTGCGGCTAGTAGCTGTAGCTGTCTAAGGCTGGCCTCTGGCAGTTGCCCCATGGCTGTAGCTAGAGAAACTACAAGTGGCTCTATGACTCCTGGGGCCATTAAGCTAGAGCACCTAAAGACACTGGAGTTAACCTCAAGGAACAGAGGTCACCAGTAGGAAAGGAATGTCGGGGGAGCAGGGAAGGCAGGAGGAGGTCAGGCTTGCAGAGGGAGCTTCCAGCTGGTTGGGAGCATGTCCAAAGTAGAAAGGAAACAAGTATGGGGAGAGGTGGTGGTGACCAGGTAGCAGACTAGCACGTAGATGGGAGCAGAGGGAGAGATGCTGGTGTCTTCAGATTCCCAAGGGCTAAGTCCTCACTGTGGGGAAATGGTGTTTGCAGGTGGCTTGCTCACATGGCAGGATGGGGGCTGAGGGAGGGATCTGTCAGAACTGATCAGGTGTCTGCTGGCTTTAGGACTTTGAGCTGAGACTAGGACCACATGCAGTGACTGGTGACATGGGGGGGTACTGGAGACATGGCTAGAGAAGGTCTGAATGAGGAAAGAGATAAATCTGTGGGGAGTTTCCTTGGTCACTATGAAAGTTCTGCTCACTGTGGACACTGGTAAACCCACATGGGTGTACAGCTCAATAAGAAAACCCGCGGGCTGAGGGAGCTGTGTATGGCAATGCATATAGTCATGGAGAGGTGTGTGATCAAAATGAAAAATGTCTCTGAGGTTCAGTACCGGGTATACGAAGGCACCAATGGCACTGCCCCACCAGGCCCACACTCGGAGCCCACAGTGACTATACTGGGGCCCACAAATATGTTTGGTGCCAGGGCCAACAAAAGGTTAATCCAGCCCTGACTGCCTGAGCACTATTTCAGCCTCACATTTTTGGGTGGAACTCCCACAGTGAGAGCTGCAGAGCACTCCCCCGCAACACACACGCACACACTCGTCCTGGTGTTGGGAGGGGAACAGGAGAAAGGACAAAAGAAGAGATGAAGAGAAAGGAGGGAGGGACAGGTGGATGGAGGAAAAGGTGAAACACAAAGGACAAACCCTAATGTCCCCATGATTCTAAGGGACAAAATCCCAGGTGCGGAATAAAATTCTGCCTCCTTAAGCTCATGTTTTCCATGCCTAGAATTCAACTCTCACCAGATGGATAAGACTGAACAGGTTTCACACCTCCAGGAGGCTCTTACCTTCTAAAGAGGGACGGCTGTTTTCTAGTAAAATCACTACAAGGGAAGGAGAAAACTGGAAAGAGGTTTCTCCTGGCGCTCACGTCCGTGAACCCGAATACTCTCTCAGTCCTCAGACAGAGACCTGGAGAAGGAGACTTGCTGAAGCAAAGCCACAGGGGTCTCTGAGGTTTCCCTAGCCCCTGGCCCCTGACTGATGTCAGGATCTCTCTGTGAGGTCACCACCTGCTCACCAATAGTCTTTGACCAATAGTGTGAGGTCCTGCAAAAGGCCTTTGTGATGTCACTGCCACACCCCGCCCTTGCTGTGCCAATGTCCTGCCCCGGCCAGGCACTTTGGAGCTTTGAGCTACTCCCTGTGGATCACCTCACTCAAGGAGCTTTTCTATAGAGCATCCTCAGATGTCTAAGCACACGAGTGCCATGGCAATGAACTGACACACATGGCACCAAGATGAGATCATTAGTAGACTAACCTATAGGAGAAGGACACCCCAGCATTAGTAGGGGAGAAATCCCTACTGAACATGCATTACACCTAGCAGCCCCTGCGTGGGGTCGGGCGGGGGCTGCGGAGGGGGGAGACCTGGGAAAGGGATGGATGGAAAATGTCTGTGCAGCCGGGACATGGCCGGGGGGCGAGGGGAGAAGAGCAGGTGACCCCTGAGGAGCGGGGAGAAAAAGGGAGGGCTGAGATCCCCTCGGAATTACCACTGCCCCCTCCGTGGAGACCCCCCTCCTCTCCTGTCCTGCCCCCTTTCTCCCTAGAGAGCAACAAGCAACATCCAGGCTGACACCCCCTTCCCTCAAACCCCTGAGAAGTTCCCTGTTCACCTCCCCCCATTGTGCCCCATTTTCTCTCCCCTTTGCCAATGGCCAGTTCAGATCTCAGGTTTGGGGTGTTTCCCCCCATTTTCACCTGCAGTGATTTGTCCTTGTGTAGGTGGGAAATGGTTCCCCCGAGTGATTTCTGAACTGGGCAGAGGCTGGGGGGGGCCTGAGACAGGGACACCTTTGGGCTGGGCTGGGGGGGCCACTCTCTGCTGGCAACAGGGCGTGGGAAGGGCCAGGAAGGGGAGGGGGGAGCAAGTGTCCCCCATAGAGAGGGTCCAGCCCCAGGCTGCTACCAGTAGCACATTCCTATCCTGGCCGGGGGGGGGGGCTTTCTCCAGCTGGGACCTGCCCCCTAGGCAGCCCCAGGCTCTGACCGCACCAGCCCCGCCTGGAGCCCCCAGTGAGTGAGAGACCCCGGAGGGGGAGGGGGAGGGAGCACTGGGCCCTGACAGGAAAGTGACTCTCTCCCCTCAGATCTTGGTGTTTTCCTCTCATGTTATCAAATATGCAGTTTGTGACACAATTTCTTTGCAAATCTCAAAGATTCAAATAAAATAACCTAAACATTTGCCCCACTTCTCTCTAGTTGTCTATTTCTAATTGAATATGCCCTGAGATTTTCCTGTCTCTAATTATAAAATAATAAGAAAATCTCAGATTTACACCTTTTCTCAGATTATTGAACACAAAATGTTTGCAAATGTTGCCCATTTCCTCTTTATTCATTTATCAAGTATTCATGTGAAACACTCAGATTTTACCTCCTATCAACAACTGATATAAAATCCCTCTGATTTTCCACTTTCCTCTCTATAATTTGCAAAATGGATCCAAAATCTCTGATTTCCACCCTTTGTCTTTCATTTCTGAACACTGATCTGAAAGCTCAGGTTTTCCCTCTGTGTCATTATCAAATGTCAATTAACAATCCTCTCAAGTTTTGTGCTGTTCCTTATGTTTCTAAATCCCAAAAACTTCTTCCTTCGGGGGAACCTGTTGCCCTGAGTCGCTCTCCATTCTGGATGTTGCAGGGGATTAAATTTCCCAGTGATTGTCTTTCCCCTCTCCTTTGAGGATCATTTGTTCCCTCTTTTAGCTCTGTTAGATATTTGCCAAAGAAAGAGACCAGCCTGATATTTAATACACATCAAAGCCAGAGGCCTCCCCCTGTTTGGGGATCAGTGGTTCGCAGCTGGTAGTGGGAGAGTTGGCTGGCCCCTTTTCTTTTCTCCAGCTGGCACAGGATGAGGGGGTCACTCTGAGTGCAGCATGTCTTGAGAAGTATCCCAAACCACAAGACAAATGGTCTCTGTGAAGGGTTGCTTCCCACAGTGCTAAGATGTAGCCACCTCTGGCAGGATCCATGGTGGCTACTATTTGCTAGTGACAGGCCACGGAAATTTCTTACCTATTTTGCCCCTCCATGCCAGGCCTGCACAACATACGGCCCACGGGCAACGTGCGGCCCGTGAAGTCTCACTGTGCGTCCCGCAGCCGGGAATCAAAGGGCTCTGGGCTGCCCGTAGCCTCGGGGAATCCAAACACCTTTAAAGTTCAGCCGCGGCCGGGATTCAAAAGGTTCTGAGCTGCCCGCAGCCGCAGGGAGCCCAGAGCTCTTTAAATCTCAGCCGCGGCCAGGATTTATAGGGCTCTGGGCAGGCGGGCGGGGAGCTCAGAGCTCTTTAAATCCCAGCCACCAGGGCCGGCTTTAGGCCAATTTAACCAATTCCCTTGAATCGGCCTCGCTCCTAAGAGGACCCCGCACCCAAGCCCCAGTACCAGCAAAAGCCAGTGCGCTGTACCAGGGTGGCCCAGTTTCCCCAGGGGGCAATTTAAAAGGCCTGGGGCTCCCAGCAGGGGCTGGAAGCCCAGGCCCTTTAAATTGCCACTAGAGCCCTGCTGCTGGAGCCCTGGGGTATGGCTGCGGGGCTCTGGGGGCTATTTAAAAAGTCTAGGACTCCCATTGCTTCTACCTCCCCGGCCCTTTAAATAGCCACTGGAGCCCCGCCGCTTCCCCAGGGTTCCCGCGGCTATTTACAGAGCTGGGGCAGTGGAAGCAGGGGCGCCCCGGGCCCTTGAAGTAGCCCCCAAGCCCCAGGCTGCTGCTGCTACCCTAGTGGGAGAGGGGGGAGGAGGAGGAGGAGAAGGAGGCACTCACCATAGAGGATGGGCTGTACCCCCTGTACCTGCACCCCCTGCCCTGCCTGCAGCCAGCCCGTCCCCAGCCAGCCCCTGCTGCACCCCCTGCCCGCACCAGCCCCGCACCTCCTGCCCTGCTTGCACCAGTTCCTGCCTGCAGCCTGCCCATCTCCAGCCTGCCCACACCCCTTGCCCAGCCTGCAGCCAGACCCTACCTCTCGCATCCTCCCCCTCCCCCACCTCCAGCCAGCCCCATATTCACTGGTGCCCTGCAGTTCCGAGGGAAGTAACCCTGAACGCCTGCTTCAATGAGATGGGCAGGGAGCAGCTGGGACCCACACATGTGCACCCTAGCACACCCTAAGGGAGTGGCAGAGCTCATTTCTAGTTCAGACCCATCTTTTTAAAAAAGAACTTTTAGGTAGGGTTAACACACATCTGTACTTTCCCGGACATGTCAGGCTTTTTGGTTCTTAAATCGCCATCTGGGAGGAAAATACGGACGTATGGTAACCCTACTGGTACAAAAAATACATACTGTGGCAGAACTTTTTATAGGGAACCGGTTGTTAAGAACTGAAAGGCTTTTTTTTCCCCAGTCATCCCTGCGGGGCCCCGCACTTCCTAAAGCCGGCCTGCCAGCCACGGCCGGGATTCAAAGGGCTCTGGGCTGCTCGCAGAGATTCCCGGCCGCAGCTGAGGTTTAAAGGTCTCAGGGCTCCCCACCGCCACGGGCAGCCCAGAGCCCTTTGAATCCCGGCAGCAGCTGAGATTTAAAGGGCTCAGGGATCCCTGTGGCTGCAGGCAGCACAGAGCCCTTTGAATCCTGGCGGCAGCTCCAGGGGATGGAGTGAGGCTGGGATTTCAAGGGCTCAGGCTCCCCTCAGCAGCAGGAGCTCTGGGACCTTTAAATCCCTGCCCCAGCCCTGAAAAGCTCCGGGTTCCCCCAGTCATCAGAGCCCCAGGCCCTTTAATTTGACCCTGAGGGCTCCCAGCCACCTCTTTGGCTGGGAGTCCCTGGTTGATTTAACATCAAGTAACACCTCCCCACCACTAACCTTCCTTTTTGATCCACAGCTGTTTTGGTGGGGCGGCGCTGGGGAAGGAGGGTTTGTTTCTGCAGGGCTGGGCGGGGTGTTTCCGCCAGGCTGGGAGGTCCTGAGTGGGGGGTGTTTCCGCAGGGCCGGGGGTTTCGGTCCTCAGCTGTTTTCTTTGGAGTATTGTGGCCCTCGCTGTTTTACTCAAAGTACTGTACAGGAACTTTTCAGGGGGATTAAGGCAAAATGCCACATTTATTAGTAATGCAGGTATCAATTAATACTCTATGATATGCACATGAGATATATATCACAGTCATGCATTCACGCACACACACAGACATAAACACACTCCGTCTTGCTGTTGTTACCAACTAGTTGCTCCCCTTAACTGCACTGGCCAGGTGAGTTAGATGGGGGAGGGGTGGAGCCGGGCTTCTACCGATCCAAATCGATGGTCCGATGGTGACAAGACGAGATCCGGGGTCCTTCTGCAAGACACCTCGCATTTATAGCAGCTTCCCTCTTATGCAAATCTAGACCAGATTCAAAATCTGGGTCTGCGTCCGTTGGTCTTTGTGCTGCTTTTCTCTGGGTGTTGTCCCAATGCTGCTCAAAGAGGGTGTTTTCTAAAGAAGGTGCTTGCTTCTAATCCCTGAGGCCATCAATATGTCTGCTCTTCTTTATTGGGCCCACTTGACAAGTTGTATTGTCCTTTGCTCTGGCTCCCATTCCCTCTTCAACTGTTGTAGCTGTCTGGAGGTGGGTGTCTTCCAAGCCTCACTCATTCACACCTCATTCAGTCAATAGAGCAATTGATTACAGAGTGCGGGGGAAGATCTTATTCTACTTCTAGCAAAAAGGCACATGTTTCCTTTAACTTTAACTATACTATCCTTAGGGGCTATCACATTTGATACAAAGTTTTCTACCAATTCTCTATATAGGGATCTAATACAAGGTTGTATGAAAATAGAGAGGCACAATGCCAAGTCATATGAATTACAAAATAACATCATGCCGGATGCAATGTCATAAAGATAAAGATACTTAATACAAAATAACACAATGCAACGTTATAAAGATTTATAGAGATAGTTAATACAGAGATTTCTCTACATCACCACTTTACGAGTTGTGCAGGCCTGCTGACGGCATTCATGGGGCTTCTTGCTCGTGTGGATTCTCTGATGCTGAATAAGGTGAGAGCTGCGATTGAAGGTTTTCCCACACTCACTGCATTCATAGGACCCCTCCTGTGTGTGGATTCTCTGATGCCGAATAAGGTGTGAGCTGCGACTGAAAGTTTTCCCGCACTCACTGCATTCAGGAGGGAGAGGATAGCTCAGTGGTTTGAGCATTGGCCTACTAAACCCAGGGTTGTAAGTTCAATCCTTGAGGGAACCATTTGGGAATTGGTCCTGCTTTGAGCAGGGGGTTGGACTAGATGATCTCTTGAGGTCCTTTCCAACCCTTATAATCTAGGATTCTATGATAGGATCTCTTCCCTGTGTGGATTCTCTGATGCCCAATAAGGTGCGAGCTGCAACTGAAAGCTTTCCCGCACTCATTGCATTCACAGGGCCTCTCCCCTGTGTGGATTCTCTGATGTTGAGAAAGGCCTGATCTGTAAGTGAAGTTTTTCCCACACTCAGCACATGTATTTTTTTTGCTTTTCCCTGCAGATTTCCTGCTGTATTCTGGTTTCCTTAAGGCCCTTCTGAGTTCCCTGACAGGAAATAAATTTATCCATTTTCTCCCCTGGCTGGTTTCCCTGCTCTTTTTCTGGTCTGTGCTGAACCTCACACGTCATTGCATCACCTGCTGTGATAGAGACAGAAACCTCAAACAGGGATGGAAAGGGGAAGGCCAAACCAAAACAAGTGCTGGAGAGAGGACAAATAAAAATCAGGAACTCAGCTCCCCCCAACAGGAGAGAGGAGGGGATCAATTCAGCCTTCACATCCCATCCAAATTCACAGGGGGAAGGGAGAAAGCTACTGCCCGGTGTCTGCTAGCATCTATAGGAAGCCTTGAGCTATATTTACCCTGCGGATGCGACCCCTGCTATGGACAATAATGAACTGAGAGACTTCCCAAGAGCTTTGTAGGGCATCCTAGATGTTTCCTTCAGGCACTTACAGATTCTGAGTTGGTTTAATGTTTCCTCATCTGTGCGGGGAGATCTCAGGATCTCTCTTTCCTCTGAACCCTGGAGCTCTGGGACCCATGGCTCTTCCCCTTGTTCCAGCTGGGAGATCATATCACGTTGGAAAACCAGAAACTCCGCTCAGATGAAAGAAAACAAAGGAGTTCAGTTGATTTCATACAACTTGATCATCAAAAACATTCTGTTAATTTATCTTCAGTGCTTAGTGTGACCTAGTGTGCCTGGGGCAGTCCTCACTGAAAATGCCAAGGTCAGAGCAGGCTGAAAAAGGGAGAGCAGATGCTCCCCATACTGGTGGTTAACACTGAAGTTAAACTCACTGACCAGTCACAAACTGTGCTTCTGATCCCACACACTGGTTAACGAGACTCTGAAAAAAGAAATCACACGGCCCTCTTTATTGCATGACAGTTCTCTGACTCCTAATCAGCAACTAGGTCCCGTACAGTGAGAGGTTATTTAAAAACTCTGCTCACTGTGATACAGCATGGCCAGAGGGCAGCAGGAGAGTGATCCTAATTGGATCCAGGAAGTGGGTGGGTAAAAGGTTAGCCACATTACCCAGGTTTGGATCTCATCCAAAATACCATGCTGCCAGCCAATCCTTTAGCAATTAAATTAAATGTTTAGAAGAAAGAACAAATGAAAGAATGAAGTTAAATTCCATCCTTCCAGACAATTCTTTAGCATCTAAACTAAAGGTTTAAAAGAAAGAAAGACAGAAAGAATTTAAATGGAAAAGCAGTCAGATACATTCCAAAATGGATATATCAGGTTCTTAGCAGTATTGGTGAGTTGCTGGCTTGAAAGTCTGTCTGGAACGCATCCACAGCTTGGATGGGTCATTCAGTCCTTTGTTCCAGGGTTCAGTTTGTAGAGAAGTTGCTCCAGAGGTAGGAAGGGGGATTGAAGACAAGATGGAGATGATGCAGCTGCGCTTTATATTCCTTTTGCCATGTGGCTTGTACTTCCTGTGTCCCAAACACAAGCTTCACAGCACATGGCATGGAAAAGCTTTGGAGGTTTCATTACACAGGCAAACCCCGGCATGTCTTGCTGACTCAATAGGTGTATCCCCTTGGTCCATAGGTTCATTGTACAGCTGATGACCCTCAATGGGCCATCAAACAGGCTAGGCAATGTTGATGCCAATATGTCTGAGGGTGTCACCCAGAAAAACTGCACAAGTCTGGAAATACAGATATACCTTACATATCTGTAACTCACAATACAAAGGTGATAGAAACATAGAAACAAAATTATCATACTTGGCAAATCATAACATTTTCACTGACACTTTACATGGCATACCTAGCATGATTCATTGCAATTTTATCAGATTATATTATTTTATTATTAATACCAAAGTGTCTCACAATTTCATGCAGTCTCACACTTGCTAAACTAGTGAATTCCCAGGACCAGTTCCCCAGGTCCTTGAAGATGCCAAACATTGTGCTTATGAGGGATTGAAATACCCACATATCTGCTGGGAACACACACACAGACACTGTGTCAATCTGTACCCCTGTGTTCACTCTTCTAGAAAATTATGATCAATTTTGTACCCAGTATGGCTTGTGAGGTATCATTAGAAAACCCATAACCTACTGAATATTATCCTCCTGTTAAAATGTGTAGTAACACTGTATGTAAAATTGTGAGATTTTACAGTATGATATTACTGAAAAAGTTACAGTTCTGGGGAACACCCACAGACCAGTTCCTCAGAGACAGCAAGGCAAACAGCTGGTCAAACAGCCATTCTCCTGCAGGGGGAAGGTGTGAAGACATTAAGGGCTGGTCTACACTACGGGGGGAAATCGATCTTAGATACGCAAATTCAGCTACTCGGATTACTCACCCATCCTCACCGCGAGGGATCGATGTCCGCAGCTCCCCCTGTCAAATCAGCAACTCCGTTGGGGTTGGTGTTGTTCCGGAATCGATATAAGCGCGCTCGGGGATCGATATATGGCGTCTAGATGAGACGCCATATATTGATCCCCGAGCAATCGATTTTAACCCGCCGATACGGTGGGTAGTCTAGATGTAGCCTTACATTCCATCACAGGGACCTATTGAGGCTGTTGTGGAAAACGACCACAGGATTAATATTTGAATCAGCTCAGCCTGAGGCTCTTTTCTTGGTTACAAGCACACAGGGGGCGACAGCTATTGGAATACTGTTCCTGAGCTAAAAATCACACAAGCCTTTTACAGTTTAAAACCACAAACAATGACACATATGTTGCACGTTAATTTCCTTATTTGGAATATATTGCAAAATATGATGCAGGTCAAAAGCAAGCTGAACAATCAGTTTTCCATATTTGGCCTTTCCTGTTATTTTTATTACACCTGGTGATATGGGAGCAAGACTCTCCATGTCTCAAGAAATGTCACTACCAACCTAGGCCATTTTCACATGCTGGGGTGCAATCCAGATCGGCGAGGAGTTGTGTCATCTGTAATCCTGGGTGAGATTCAGTGTTCTGCTGCTGGAGCTCCCCTGTCTGGATATTCCCAGCCAGCGTTCAAGGACGCACTGAGTGTCTGTATGATAAGTAACCCTGGACTGGCAGCTCTGACTCCAGCCGCCTGCTTGTTACACCCCAAGCACATTCTGGTTTGGGTAGAGAAGGCTCAGGGTTTGAGAGAAGGCTGGGGGTAGGAAGCTTCTGTTCATTATGCTGGACCTAACCCCAGTTTTACTTGAGTAAAGAGGAGATATTTGACATTGTGTGATGCTGCTCCTGTGCTCTGTTCCCAAAGTGTTCTGCAGCAGAGGAGGGTCTCTAGTAGTATGTATGTTACTGGCCTATTGGGGTGATGCTGAAACAGGACAGGGTACAGATGGCATTGTGGGGGTGGCATGAACCTTCACTCTTCATTTCCCCTTCCAAGAACAGAAGGGACAGGAATCCTTACCCAGCAAGACCATCGTCTCATAGTTCCCCTGCATGACATCTCTGTAGAGGGCTCTCTGAGTGGGGTCCAGCAGAGTCCCCTCTTCCCTGGAGAAATACACAGCCACCTCCTCGAAGGTCACCGGCCCCTGAAAGAGCAGGAGTCCAATACTCAGTACCTGCTGACCCACTCACAACCCCACTATTCACGGAACAGCAGCACCAGGGAAATGGAAGCTCCAGGAGGCACATGTTAACAGAGTCCCAACCCACCTTGCTTACAGCAGCCAGGAGGCATCAGAGGGTAGAAAGAGAGAACCTTTGTGTCTCCCATCTGACAGACAGAAGTAGGGTCTTCACATTTATCACATAGCTACTAGCCAGAGCTTAATATAGGAGATGGGGCTGTCTCTGGACCCTGATAGTGGCTCCCTGGTAGGAATCCAAGCACTCTCCAAATAAAATATATGGAAGAAAGGGGAAGTCAATCATAAAGAATAGAAGTTAGAAGGTCAGAATTGTAGTGCCCATTAACAAAGGTTTAGAGAAAATAGAGCCTATCAAACTAACGGGATATCCTTATTGGATGAGATCAAAAGTTTGGTTGCAGCTAATAGTATTGATGTAATATACCTAAACTTCCGTAAGGGACATGACTTGATTAGCACAATATTTTTACTAAAAAAAACTAGAATGATACAAAATAAACACGGCATACATTAAATAGATTAAAAACTCTGATAGTAAATGGGGAACCATGATCGAGTGGATTTCTTTCTAGCAGGTTCCTGCAGGGATTGGTTCTTGGCCCTGTGCTATTTAACATTCTTATCCATGACTTAGAAGAGAGTACAAAATCATCACTGATAAAGTTTACAGTTGCCACAAAGATTGGGGTTGGTGGTAATTAATGAAATGTCAGTAGATTCAGGCTCCATCGCTGAGAGTCTGGGAAGTCGTCCCAGCCCTGGCTGGATGGTTATTTCCTGTTCCACAAAGAGGGGAAGTTCCATTCCCAACTCCTGTGCCTTGAAATTAGGACCTATCTGACACTACACCCCCATATTCATCATAGTGGTATGATTATAATATGATTAGGACATAATTATGATCTATTTTGTAGAAGATGCATCATGTGTGGTGTCACTGGAAAAGTTCTGATTTGCTGAATATGATTATCCTATTTGTGTGCACATATCATGTTCGTATCTGAAGTTATGGATATTGACTCTGTATCTGTATTTCAAATGTGCTTACCCTGGGTAACACCCACAATGAGCCTTTCAGGTACAACAATGAAGAAGCCAGACAGTGCTGATGGCTCAACAAAGACAATGGACTGTGGAAGAGCTTAGCCTTCCTGTGAATGTTTCAGCCAGCCTATGAGTCATGGCTACTATGACTCAGCAGGGCCTGTGACCAGACCACATGACACTAAACTCCATTTTAGTACCTGTATTTTTCCACAAACTGGACTAGGAACTGAGTTTGGAACAAAAGGTTCCCACCATATGGAAAAGCTACATAAGGTGGGGTGTGACATCATCTCTTGGCCTCATTCTCCACACAAGAGAACTTCTGGAAACACCTGAGAAACAAAAACGGATGTGGGGGAAGTGCTGCTCCCAGGATCAAGAGATTTCTAGCTTGTGTATGGAAACTTGGGGGACTGCTTGTACCATCAGTCAGGGTGAGAAATTGCTAATTCAAATTCTATCCATCTAGTATGTTAGGCTTAGTCTGAGTTTTGGTTATTTGCTAAATAATCTGCTTTGATCTGTTTGTTATCACTAATAATCACTTAATCTATCTTTCTGCAGTTAATAAACTTGTTTGATGCTTTATCTTAACCAGCGTATTTTGAGTGAAGTGTCTGGGGAAAATCTCAGCTTGTTGTGCACATCTGTCCCATATCGAGGGGAAGGGGAACTACATTAATGAGCTTGCATTATAGAGATCCCTGTGCACTATAAGATGGTATCATTCTGGATTTATACTACAGCAAGTGTGCAAGGTTGGGGAGTGGGAAATTGGCTCTTGTCTTCTATCTGTCCTTGAGTGGCTTAGGTAACGCACTCAGGTAGCTTAGTTGGCTGCATGGCGCCACCTGCTGTTGTGTTGGGTGATAACAGGCCCTGGAGAGGCTGGCGAAATCTCCAGCAAAGCAGTGTGAGAAGGGCCAGCCCAGCGTGAGGGTTAGAGGACACAGCAGTTCCCAGAAGCTCCACAAACTGCCTCCTGGGGGTGACAACCCATCACGCCCTACACTACACAAGTCACAGCAGGTTTGTCACATGCTGTCCCCTCCCTTTCTCCACCCGAGATATTTCCTGCTTCCCACCACTTCTAGCAATTACCACCCTCTTATGCATTTACTGCTCCTCAACCTCCAAACAGAGCCCGCCACCCTGATAATCTCTTACCTGAGCCAGCTCCATTGCAGCCATTTCCTTGCCCCTGGGAGGACGAGATGATCTGCAGCGAAACATGGATGTTATTCTCTGGCCTGCCGGGGTGAAAAGGGCAAGGTATGAGAATTCAGACTAGGCTTTTGTCCATTCCACAACCCGATTCCCCCCAGCTTTTCCCCTGCTAATGCACATTCTAGGTTCTAACACACTGTGAAGCACAGAGTGACCTTATTCCAGTACAGGCCTAGCCCCCTCCCACCAGGGTGTAACCCTCTGACACATGGGGAAACCCTCCCAGTAACAGTCTCTCTCTTACACATATCAAGTTTGCGGACAACACCAAGCTGGGAGGGGTTGTAAGTGCTTTGGAGGATTGGATTAAAATTCAAAATGATCTGGACAAACGGGAGAAATGATCTGAAGTAAATAGGATCAAATTCAGTAGAGACAAGTGCAAAGTACTCCACGTTGGAAGGAACAATCGGAGGCCAGAGAAGAGCAGAAACAAAGGAGTCACTTTGGGGGATTCTCCCTGTCATTGTCCCCAAGGCAGCTGTCTCAGGTTTACAAAGGTGTTTCATGTTCCAGCCTTTGTACAGTCACTCCTGGGAGTGCCCCTTTCATGGACTGGGCCTAGTTTTAGTTTTTGGTAGTTAACAATCTTGGTTTATTGTTCATCTAACCAGTATGTGTGGATTGAAGTGTGTTGGAAACTCTGTTTGGGATAACAAGCTGGTGCATGTCATTTTCCGCTGATGAAATGACAGACTTCATATGAGCTTGGGTCGTTCAGTAGCGTGCTGGACAGTGCAAGATGCACATTTCTGGGGGAAAGTTGGGCACTTGAGAATTTGCTGGTTTTCTCCTGAGGTGTAATTCATGAGTGGCTGTCTAGCAGCACTCAATACTGTGTAGCTGGGAGTGAGTTACATGCTGGAGACTGTGTGTTAATTGGCCAAGAGGGGCTGTTCTCGCGGGAAAACAGTGGAAAAGGCACCCCATGCTGGAGGACTGAGGTACAGCTATTTAACAGTCCAGATTGTACTCTGGGTAACATCACAGACACTCATTATGACAGAGCCTCTTACAACACAGAGAAAGTAAACCCATGTCCCAGAAATCGAAGACTCCAGACAGAGGGCAAGTGTCCCTGGCACTGCTTCTTGCTGACAGAGAGGTTCAGAGACAGTGCGAG
The DNA here is from genome assembly GCF_025201925.1 of Gopherus flavomarginatus. Lineage (NCBI taxonomy): Eukaryota > Metazoa > Chordata > Testudines > Testudinidae > Gopherus > Gopherus flavomarginatus. The sequence goes on along the minus strand of NW_026115061.1, from coordinate 1,702,164 downwards.
AATCCTGGGGAAGCTGGGAACAGGAAGCATGGGCTGGCGGGGTTCGGTGGAGAAAGGGAACAGGAAGGGCAGGGATATTACTGAATCCAGGATCTTAGCAGTACTAGATGACAGGATAGCACATAGTGCAGCCCATTGGAAAACACAATCCCAACTATACATACAAAATGATGGGGTCTAAATTAGTTGTTTCCACTCAAGAGAGTGATCTTGGGGTCACTGTGGATAGTTCTCTGAAAACATCCACTCAATGTGCAGCAGCAGTGAAAAAAAGTGAACAATGTAGGAAATAATTAAGAAAGTGATAGATATGACAGAATATCTCATAGATCATATTTGTAAAAACAGCAAATAAATCCATGATACACCCACATCTTGAATACTGAATGCACATGTCACCCCATCTCAAAAATAGAAATATTGGAATTGGAAAAGGTTCAGAAAAGGGCAACAAAAATGATTAGGGGTATGGGACAGTTATGCCAGACCTAACCCCCAGTTTCACTTGAGCAAACAGGAGATATTTGACACTGTGCAATACGGCTCCTGTGCTCTGTTCCCAAAGTGTTCTGCAGCAGAGGAGGGTCTCTGGTATTATGTGTGTCACTGGCCTATTGGGGTGATGCTGAAACAGGACAGGGTACAGATGGCATTGTGGGGGTGGCGTGAACCTTCAGTCTTCATTTCCCCTTCCAAGAACAGAAGGGACAGGAACCCTTACCCAGCGAGGTCACAGTCTCATAGTTCTCCTGCATGACATCCCAGTAGAGGGCTCTCTGAGTGGGGTCCAGCAGAGCCCACTCTTCCCTGGTGAAATACATAGCCATCTCCTTGAAGGTCACCAGCCCCTGAAAGAGTAAGAGTCCAACACTAAGGACTTGCTGCCCCACTATTTGTGGCAGAGAAGAGTGAATCAAATGGAAGCTCTGGGTGGATCATAGTCAGGAGAGTCCCACCTCGACCTGGCTCAGAGTATCCAGCAAATGCCAGGGTGAGGAGATGAAGAGAGAGCCCCTTATCTCTCCCAGCATATCCATCACTCCCCTACTAGCCACTGACTGATACAGGAGATGGAGCCCCTAGCAGGGTCCAGGGAGAGCTCGCTGGTAGGATGCCCAACACCCTCCTCATTGTGAGGAGTGGGATATGAAGGGAGAGGCAGCTCCAATAAGCCTGACTCATGGGTGTCCCCTTTATATCTCACAGCAGCTGATGGTTAATGAGGTCAGGCTCCAGCACTAGGATTCTGGTCAGTTTGACTAGCTCCATGTAGGTGGGTTATTTTCTCTCTTCACAAATTAGGGCATTTCCACCTCCAAACCTCCTGGATCTGTTCCTAGAATCTAGACCACTTAGTAAATAACTCCCAGCAGGTCTGCCACACCCTGGCCTCCTCCTTTCCCCACGCTGTGAATTTCCTGCCCCGCTCCAACCTCCAAACCAGACTCTGCAAACCTTCCCACCTCTGGTGTATTTGCTCTCCCTTTCCTCCAGCAGGAACCCACCAGCAACCCCCCGATAATCTCTACCTGGACTGACTCCACTGCAGCCATTTCTCTTCCCTGTCCCACGCCAGGCTGGGATGAGCTGGAGCAAAACATTCTGCAGCCTGTCTGGGGGAGAAGGGCAGTTGTGGGCGTTTCAGAACCGGTTTTAGTTTATTTCACATCACAATTCCCCCAGGCCCTTTCCCTGCAGACAGACACCCTAGATTCTGTCATGCTGGGAAATGCTCAATCTGTTTATTACAATTTAGACCTGGCTCCTCCTGCCAGGATAAGTCCACAGACACATTTTTAACCTCCCTTCTCTCTCCCCTCACCCCTTCTCTGAACACAAGGCTAGAAAAGAGCAGAACCAAAGGAGTCACTGTGGGAGATTCCCTCAGACACTGACCCCACGGCAGCCACACCCCAGCAGGGGGAATATGGAGTCAGGAACTGGCTTTTGCTCTGTCTGATCCTTGTTTTGTTCACTGGAAAGTGGTTCTGCCCCAGGATGCAGCAATACATGTGTCTGGGTGGACTAGAGAGCTGGAAATCTCTCCCCCACATTCATTTCTCCCACTGCCCCTTTCAGTCTCTCCTTCCCCTGTCCTCTCTCCCTGCCCCTCTGGCTGGGACAGTCCCATTCCTGGGGGCTTTGCTCTCCCATGGCTGGATTTCCTCCTGGCAACCGCTAATGGGAGGAGAAATGAGGTGGTGGTGTTTGTGCAGAGTCACTTTCTTGCCAGACCCTAGGACATTCCCTGAGGTCTTTCAGTTACCTGGAGACTCTGGCTCAGAATTTAGTAGTAACAGGGCCCAGGACTGCCCTAGGGGGCTAGGACCAGCTGCAGAAAGTCATCCCCTGGGCCGGGCAGAGAAGAAGCTTTAATTAAGGTCACTTCCCAGTACAGAGCCCCACTGGGGGAGCAGCAGCTGCCAAGCCTGGTCTCCCAGATCACAATGGAGGCTGCAGCATCTGACCCAGGAAGCTGAACCCCAATATCCTGAGCAGAGAGGGACGGAGTGTATGAGCAGCTTCCCTCCTTTAGCTCTCTGGGGAGAGCAGCTAATGGGAGCCCCTCCTCACAGGGTGAATGGCTGATCTCATTTGACCCACTGTCCATCTGGAATCACTCCTTGTCTTTCCATACAGTGACTCTGGATTAACAACGGTCTCAATGACACCGGATTTCAGAAAGAATGAGTTCAGAACGCTGTGGAAAAGACCATCGTGTGGCAGTGCTGACTCCCTTCCCACCTCCCTCACCCCCGCAGATCTAGGACAAGGACTGGGGGCAAAAATTTTCCAAACGGAACCGAAAGTTCCTGCAGTTTTCAAAAGAGGAGAAAAGTAAATTCTGTGAATTCACACTAACAGTGTTTGCTAAGTGGACAGAAAGTTATCACAGTGACAGGGCACGTGACTGGGGAATGGACTTGGTGACCTGGTGACTAGGAGCCAGGACTCTGGTACAAGTTGACCAGAGAGAAGGATCATGGTTAGCAGCAGCCCCCAGACACCCCCTAGTACCCAGAGCCCAGACCCCCCAGCCAGGGGCCCCAGACACCCCCCAGCCAGGATCCCACCAGATATTCCCTGGGACGCAGCCCCCAGAGTCCCTGGCCAGGGACCCCAGATACCCCTCAAAGCCCCACCGGCCAGAGAACCCCCACCACACCATGATTGCCAGGTTGGGAATCCCAAAGGGTTCCCCCCCACCAAGAGCCCCCAGCAGCCAGGGACCCCCTCAAGGGACCCCCCCCCTACTGGGAACTCAGTCCCTCACTGCCTGCCTAGGAACTTCCCCACCCTGCAGAACGATCTACCCTGACATTTGCCTGGGACCCCCTCCTCTGCCCAGTGTGACCCCCTGATGCTTTACAGTGCGACCCATCACTCTGCTTCCCTGGCATGCCCTCACCTAGTGCCAGGGATCCCCTCCCCCAGCTCTGTGCACTGGGCATGGCAACAAAACCAGGAACCAGCGGGGGAAGCACAGACAGAGCCCCTGGCACAGAACCAGGCTCCCTCTAACCCTCTGTCCCGCCTCCCCAAGAGACATCCAACCCCACTGTTCTGCAGCCACCAGGCCCCCAGCGATACCCACCTCCAGGACCCATAGCCTCAGGGATGGGCACATCAGAACCACCACCCCCGAAAACCCCAAACCTCCACAACCCACCAACCTGACTAGGGTACCCCCTGCCCAGCCACCCAGAGGCCTCCCCCTACCACAGTGCCCCTTCAGCTGCAATCTCCCCACACAGACACCCTCCCTGCCCCTGCAAGTGTTACCTCACAGAGTGTGAGAAGTGGCTAGAAAGTTAACACCACCTCCTGCTGGCCAGTCACACAGGCAGAGGGAGCCTGGGGAGTGCTTCTTTAACAGGAGAATGGAAGGCCTGGAGGGCAAGAAAGATCCACGGGCTGTCACTAGCAAATAATGGCCACCATGGATCCACCCCAGAGGCGGCTGCATCTTAGCACATTGGGAAACAACCCATCATATTCAATTAGAAATAAAACAACTAGAGAGAAGTGGGGCAAATGTTTGGGGTATTTTATATCAATCTTTGACACACGCAGAGAGAACCCTGTCACAAACGACATTTGATAACATGAGAGAAAACCACCAAGATCGGAGGGGATTTGATGTTGCTATTAAATAACTAGTGGAAAAGGGGGACTGTTGGACTGGATTTTATATGACTGTCCAATACATAAACAGAATGTGATGGTCCCCCCCGGCCACGGGGCAACCATTCACGTGAGCAGCTCAGAGCCCTTTGAGGAGCTGATTTAAGGGCGGGGGGGGGAGCTGGAAGACTCCCTGGACAATGGAAGGGGGCCGCAGGGGAATTGGGAAATGGGGTCTGGGCAGTCTCCCTGGGGGATGTGCTCCTCCCTTCCCTTCCCTGCCCTGGCAGAGAACGGGAACCTCATCCCATCCCACTCCAGTGGGAGCCATGTTCTGGGGAATGACCCAGGGCAACAATTTCCCACCCAAACAAGGACAAATCGCTGCAGATAAAATGGGTGGGAAAATCCACCCCCCATCGGAGAGATTTTAAATTGACCTTTGAGAAGTATGGAGAGAAAAGGGAAAATCAGAGGCAATTAGAGAGCTGATCATTGGAGGGGGGAGGAGAATCTCCCTGGATTTTACAGCCACGTGTGATAATGAGAGAGAAAAGGGGAAATCTTGAGAGAATGTGTGTGTGGGAGGAAGTGGCAAAAACAGGGACAGGATCCAGTTAACTCACCTCCCTCCCACCCCGGGAATGTCCTGGCTGCACAGAGACAGATCTACACCCCCACCCCAGTGACCTCCCCCCCTGCAACTCCGGCTTCTCCTCCCCCCTCGACACCTCCGCCCTCACACCAAAGGGGGGGGCTCTGCCAGCGCCTCCCCCTGAGCTCAACTCCTGCTCCTCCCCCCAGCCCGGATTGTGCCCTTTAGCCCCCCACGAACCCTGCCTCCAGCTGCCTGACCTCCCCGCCCATCAATTTCCTGCTCTGCGCCCGCCCCCCCCACGCTCCCTGTTAGTTCCCCGCCCCGCTCCAGCCCCGCCCCCAGCGCCCGGCGGAACGTTACGGCTGGTCCGGGCAGGGGGAAGGGCAGCGGCTTCAGCGGCTGTTACTGGGCATGCGCAGTGCCCGGGAGCAGCACATTGCTATGGGGAGGGATTTAACACACCGCCCACCCCCGCCTGGCCCGGGGTCCGCCCCTCCCCCCCACACGACGGCCGGGCCCCGGCCCCCCCATCCCAGCGGGGCGGGCGGGCGGATCCTCCTGCAGCTCCACTGGGGCCGAGGCGCCTTCAAGGCTTCTCCCAGGCTCCCTGGGGCAGAGTCACTTTCCTGCCCCCCAGCGCCTCTCATTCCCCGGGGGCTCCGGGTCACAATGTCCCACCGCCCTTCCCCCGCCTGCAGCTCCGGCTTCTCCCCTCCCGCCCCCGCCAGCCACACCAAGGGGAACCCCCGGGCCCCAGTCTCTGTCCCCACCTGGATCCCAGCGGGGCCGGGGGCAGATCCTGGCTGCAGCTGAGAACAGCGGCTCCGCTCTGGCTCGGGCAGCTCCAGCGCTGCTGGCAGCACGTGGAGAACCTGGAAGCAGCTGTTCAGCCCGGGCCCCGCGTCACAATGTGCCAGAGCCCCGCCCCCAGGAGCTGCCCCACCCCTGAGCTGAGCCAGAGCCCCGCCCCCAGGAGCTACCCTGCCCATGGGCTGTGCCAGAGCCACGCCCCCAGGAGCTGCTCCGCCCCCGCTCTGTGCTGGAGCCCCGCCCCCAGGAGCTGCCCCACCCCTGCTCTGTGCTGGAGCCCCGCCCCGAGGAGCTGCCCTGCCCCCGAGCTGAGCCAGAGTCCCGCCCCCAGGAGCTGCCCGCACCTGGGATGTGTCAGAGCCCCGCCCCCTGGAATTTCCCCATGTTGGGTCTCTGAGCTTTGTTCTCCTGCCGCCTTCTACCCAGCACCCCCTGCTCCCTTCCTGTGTCTGCAAACACCCCCCCTCCCCCGGGGCCGGCTGCAGTGCTCGCTGAGGCTGACTCCAGTGGCTGAAGTTGCCTCCATCTCTGCTTCACCTGGAGGGGGAGAGACAAAGAGAGGAGATGGTCCCAGGGTGTGAAACCAGAATCAGGGGGCAAGGAAAGAAGGACTGTTTGGAAAGGTGGGGTTTTTTTGTGGGGGGGGGTGAGCCAGAGGGATTCAGAAGAAGTTGGGCAGCAGAGGCTCAGGGAAATTGAGGGGAACCTCCTGGGTGTCTCAGTGTTGCCCAGGGTTTGTACAGCACCTTGCATAATATGGGGTCTGATCTCAGTCATGGTCTGTGCAGCACCTGGGAGCCCTGATGTCTGTTTCCTGATCACAGGCTCTGGGAATGGAGAGAGGGAAACCTCAGCACCTGAAGGTTAATGCAGCCCTGTGTGCAACCCCTGCTAGGGTGATCCGACAGCAAATGTGAAAAATTGGGATGAGGGTGGGGTTAATAGGCACCTATATAAGAAAAAGACCCAAAAATCGGGACATCTAGTCATGCTAGTCCCTGCTGTTCTCATAAGGGGTCGGCTTAGAGAGGGTTTGGCTACACTTGCAGCTGTCCAGCGCTGGGAGTTAAAGCTGTCTTCCTACAGCTGTTTAGGGAAAGCGCTGCAGTGTGGACACACTGACAGCTACCAGCACTCTGTCATGGCCACATTTGCAGCGCTGTTGGGAGTGGTGCATTATGGGCAGCTATCCCAGCATTCAAGTGGCTGCAATGTGCTTTTCAAAAGAGGAGGGTGGGGTGGAGCGTGGGGGAGACAGAGCGAGTGGATTTTTGGAGCTGACACTGTGTCAGCTCCCTGCCTGGCAAGTTCAAGCCTCCTCCCCCACCCCTCTCTCATTCACTAAATGCAAATAGCCGCCTTTGTTCTTTTCCTCACAGACCAGATAAGCCGCTGATCCAAAACAGACCCCCCCTCCCCCGTGCCCACCCGGCTGCTTCTCTCCTCAAGCAAACACCAGCTGTGGGTGTTCCAAAGGGATCCCCCTGCCTCTGCTCATTCACTGCAAACAGTAACTGTGTTTGGTTTTTAGATAAGCAGCTCCAGGAGCCTTGAGCTCACACCAAAACAAACAGAGGCATCACACCAAAACAAAGAGCGTTATCTCTACTTAAAAGCATTATGGGAAGGTTCCGGAGGTCAGTAACAGCGTTGTAAGATTAATCACTGTTTACACTGGCACCCCAGCGCTGCATCACCAGCTCTGTTCTCTTTATTCCTCTCGTCGAGGTGGAGCACATGCAGCACTGTAGCTAGGGAGATACAGCGCTGTATGTGCCTTGCCAGTGTGGACGGGGAGTAAGTTACTGCGCTGTAAAGCCACCACCTGCACTGTAACTCTCCAGTGTAGCCAAGGCCTGAGTTGTAGTAATAATAGCAGCCAAGAATCCGGTGGCACCTTCTAGACTAACAGACGTATTGGAGCATGAGCTGTCGTGGGTGAATACCCACTTCATCAGATGCAACAATAGTCCCATATGGGCTAGTGTTCAGGATTCCTGGTTTTCACCCAGGTGGCCTGGGTTCAACTTCTGGTGTGGGAAGAGTGCAGAGCTTTTGCCCAGAGTGGAGGCAGGAAATGAAAGGAACAGGAAGGGATCCTGCCAGCAGTGGAGTTAGACAGTGTAGGGAGGGGACCCCAGAAGTGGGGGTGGGGCAGTGGTTTGGGGGGAGATGAGGGAAGGATCCCAGCAGTGCGGGAAGTTGACAACCTGGAGAGCACAGGCCTGGAATGGGGACCTGGAAGAGTGAATGTGTCCCTCTAAACCCATCAACTGCAGACTAGGCAGGCTTGGAAGAATTGTGTATTTGTTGGTAAATGTCAATTTCTGTGTAAACACACAACCCAATGGCAAAATATTTCCATCAATAATCATCAAAATTGACAGATGGGCAAAGTAAGAAACATGCTGCTTGAGAACTTATCATGTTGTAGGAGCAGCAGTGATCTGTATGCTCTGTATAACCTGTATGCTCAAAAGGTCTGTTAAACTCCCCCAGCTTGTGTCCTTTCCCTCTTTGAATGCCTGTGAAGTGGCTTTCCCACTCTCCTTTGTACCTCCAGTGAATGCCCTTCACCCGGCCCATCTGGCCAGTGGTTCGCTGTGTTACATTCTATTGCACCTCAGGGAGACTGATCTTCATCGCACCGTCCATCACTGCGCTGTGGGACACTTACCTTAAAGGATCCTGGCATCTCCACTGCCAGGCCTGTCCTGGGAGCGTGAGTATGAGTGTGACACCCTCCCCCATCCCTTCTTTTGAGCTTAGCTATCAAGCTAATAAATGTGCTGCTTTCTGCCAAACTCTGGGGGGGAGGGGCATTATTAATCCTCTCTAAGCTTACTAACTGACCCAATTTTGGGTAACACAAGCAACATTGTTTGATCTGTTATTGTACCAAAGGGGGAGATGGTTGTCTATAAAGGAGGGTGAAGACTAAATGCCTCTGATGAGAATGGGATTTGAACCCATGCAGGCAGAGCATAATGGGGTAGCAGTCCATCACCTTAACCACTCGGTCACCTCATCTGAGCTGTGAAAAAACGGACAGGAGGAGAAATCTAAGGCCGGCAGAGATAGGGACACTAAGGAGTTTTTAAATACTAAGCGAAAGCAGGGTCTGAATGAGCTCCCCTCTCTCACCTAGTGAGGAGCTGGGGAAAGACTTCCGGAACAGACCGTGTTTGCATAGACACACCTACTCTGCCTAGCTATGCAGCATGATGGGGCCGCTTCCCCAAAATGACCAGTTTGGGATGGTCTTGGGTTACAAATGACTTTAGGATTGAGTGGAATGAAATGTTATTCTCCTTCCTGTATGAGTGAAGGGCAGCAGAACATACCTAGTCCGTCCTGATGGAGGGGTAGGTGAGTGAGGAATAGCTTTTATTGGACTGCAGAGAAGTGATTGAGGACGTCACCCTAAACCAGTGGTCCCCAAACATTTCACATTGTGCCCTCTTAGCCATGGCTGTGGCCCCTCGGAAGCCACGGTCAAGAACCGGGGCTGGGAGGAGTGGGGCTGTTGCTTGCTGGGGTGAGGGGTGCGGACAGGGGTAAAGGGGTCGACGCCGGGCTGGGAGCCAGAGTCTCAGGCTGAGGGTGGGGTTGGGGAAGAGCTGTGGCAGAGTGGTGCTCCCTCCCTGCCCTCTATGTGGGCTGGCTCAGGTCCTGAGGTGCCCCCATGAATGTTCCTCTGTGTCCCCCTAGGAGTCGCACCCCACATTATGGGGACCACTGAACCCTACTCGCTAAGCCGGGGCTAGTGATGCCAAACCCCCGGGAAAGGGAGAACAAGTGTGGGGGCCCCAGCACCAGAACCATGCCCCTACCTTCTGTCTGTGGCTCTACCCCCTTCCACCCATGGCCCCATCCACTGTCACTTCTGTTCCACCCCTTCCCCCACCAGCCCCACCCTATCACTCCTTTACCCCTGCCCCGCTGTGGCCCTGAGACCAGAGAAGCTCTGTGCCCCTGCTGCAGCCCCCGGGCTGTAGCAGGGAGTGGGAGCTCCTCCAGCCCTGGGGCTGACATAGTGGAGACTTTTCCAGGGGGACCTAACTTGGCCAGGGCCCCTGATCATGGGCCCCACTGTCCCCTTGGCAGTGCAAGGTTTGGGGAGGCTGAGCCCCCTTGTCATAAACAGATAGCTAAGGGTTAAGGTTCTTTTACCTATAAAGGGGTAACACCAGTAACCTAAAACACCTGACCAGAGGACCAATAAGGAAACAAGACTTTTTCAAATCTGGGTGGAGGGAAGTTTGTGTGTGAGTTCTTTGTTCTTTGTCTTGTGTCTGTGGCGTCTCAGCTATGAGAGTGATTTTTCTATCTCCTGCCTTTCTAATCTTCTGTTTCCAAGTTGTAAGTACAAAGATAATAAGACAATAAGTTTATATTGGTTTTTTTTGTATTTACATGTGTGTAGTTGCTGGAATGTTTAAATTGTATTCTTTTTGGATAAGGCTGTTTATTCATTTTTTTCTTTTAAGCAATAACCCTGTATTTGTCACCTTAATACAGAGAGACCATTTTTATGTCCTTTTCTTTCTTTTTATATAAAGCTTTCTTTGTAAGACCTGTTGGATTTTTTCTTTAGTGGAGACTCCAGGAAATTGAGTCTGCAGCTCACCAGGGAATTGGTGGGAGGAAGAAGTCAGGGGGAAAATCTCGTTGTGTTAGATTTACTAGCCTGACTTTGCATACCCTCTGGGTAAGGGGGAAGAGAGATTAGCTATCTTGGTACTTCTATTTCCAGGACTGGAAACAGGGAGGGGGGAGTCCCTCTGTTTAGATTCACGGAGCTTGCTTCTGTATATCTCTCCAGGAACCCAGGGAGGGAACACCTGGAGGGGAGGAGGGGGAAGGGAAATGGTTTATTCCCCTTTGTTGTGAGACTCAAGGCATCTGAGTCTGGGGGTCCCCCGGGGAAGGTTTTGGGGAGACCACAGCGAGCCAGGCACTGTATAAATCCCTGGCTGGTGGCAGCTTTACCAGGTCCAAGCTGGTAACTAAGCTTGGAGGTTTTCATGCTAACACCCATATTTTGGATGCTAAGGTCCAAATCTGGGAAAAAATGTTATGACACCCCTCCCCCCTGAGCCTCCATTACGAGCCGCCCAGGCTACCACTGCTCAGTGTGTGGCCAGTCTCTGTGTTTTCTGCTGCTCGTTCTGGGGAGCCTGGCCGGCCTTAGGGGTGGTGCCCCCCGATAGCTGCCCAGGGCTCCAGGGGTCAAAGGGCACCGTGTGGCAGTGCAAAGGTGCTCACTGCTCTCCCCTGCCCCAATGCTCCTCCATGGGTCCATAGAGGTTTGAGGGGAGTAAGGAGCAACCCTATGTGCTCCATGCGTCCTGGTCACTTTTCCCACTTGGGCTGTGCTGTGAGGGGAGCATCAGAAGCTGCTGCTCTCTGCCCTCCCGCTATGCAGCCCGGCTGAGGAAAGTGACCTGGATGCAGGGAGCTCAGATGATCTCACTTCTTGCCCCCACATCACACAGCCCCTAGGGGTGCCTAGATGAGCAGCGTTCCAGGGAGGAGTGGGGGGCAGCAATGCCAGCTGCTCCATGCACACAGGTCAGTCTCCCCATGTGGGTGCAGGAGGGGGTGCAAGGGTTTCTGTGATGCCTATTCTATCAATATCGTCACTCAATACCAGGCACTCAAATTCACCAGTCTTAGTACTTAGACGTTTAGCGTTTGTATTTAAGCACTTCTAAAATGTGTCCCATTTTAGCTGTCTGCTATTACATGATGTAATTGAGGGAGACTCTTTCATTTCACTGTTTCTCATCAGAACCTACCTGTACATTATCATCTTCCATCCTCTCCACCTTACTAGGCTATAGAGAATCCCTGTGAATAGTTCCTCTCCTAACGGATGTCTCTGTCTGAACCCTGTGCTCCTCAGCGCCTGTCGGCTTTCCCCAGCTCTGAGGCTGTGTCTACACCGCGCACCTTACCACGGTGCAGCTGTGCCACTCTAACCATGCCATTGTAAGGTGCGCTGTGTGGCCGTCCTTATCGCTGAGAGAGAGCTTCCCCGGCAACAAAGCCAAACTACCTCCAATGAGGGGCAGGAGCTTTGTCACCGGGAGCACAGCTCCACCTATGATGCGCTGTTCACACTGCCGCTTTTCATGGCTCAAATTTTGGCATTCGGGGAGTGTTTTTTCTCACCGCAGAGAGACAAAATTTTTAGCAACAAAAGCCGAAATTAAAAAAAACTCCTCTGCAACCTATTTAATTTTACCTTTATACAACCTTTATACTGCCTCCAGTTCTGGTATCCTCATTTGAAAAAGATGTTGTGAAATTGGAGCTAGGGCAGCAAAGAGCCACCAAATGTTCTGAGGGCTGGAGAAAAATGCCTTCCAGTGAGCTATTGAAAGAGCTCAACCTGTTTAGCTTATCAAAAGAAGATTGAAAGGTGATTTCATTGAAATGTTGAAGGGCCTTAATGGAGAGAAAAGATTGGGTATTTACGGGCTCTTGAATGGAGCAGAGAAAGGCATAACAAGACCCAATGGCTGGAAAGTGAAAAGAGACAAATTCATATTACAACTGAGGCACAATAGTCAACAGCGAGGATGATTCACCACAGGAGCAAGCTACCAAGGAAAGTGGTGGATTCACCATCTCCTGATGTCATTTAATGAAGACTAGATGCCTTTCTGGAATGTGTTTGCCCCCAAAGTAGCTGTTATGTCATACAGGAGGCCTGTGATATGCAGGTTAGATGCTCTAATGGTGTCTTCTGACCATGAAGTCGACTAATTTCTGAAAAACTGAGTGTAGCATTGGGAGCAGCGTCTGATGTTTTCCTGTCTAGCCGGCTTGCTGCCTAGAACGAACGCTCCTTGAGTGGGGTGATCCACAGGGAGTAGCTCAAACCTCCAAAGTGCCTGGCCAGGGGCAGGACATTAGCCCAGCAAGGGAGGGGTGTGGCAGTGACATCACAAAGGCCTTTTGCAGGACCTCAGACTATTGGTCAAAGGTGGTGGGGAGGTGGTGACCTCACAGAGAGATGCTGACATCAGCCAGGCAGGACAGGGGCGAGGGGCCAGGGAAACCTCAGAGACCTCTGTGGCTTTGCTTCAGCACGTTTCCTTCTCCAGGTCTCTCTTTGAGGACTGAGAGATAATTTGGGGTCATGGACGTGAGCGCCAGGAGGAACCTCTTTCGAGTTTCCTCCTTCCCTTGTAGTGATTTTACTAGAAAACAGCCGTCCCTGTTTAGAAGGTAAGAGCCTCCTGGAGGTTTGAAACCTGTTCAGTCTGATCTATCTGGTGACAAGTGAATTCTAGGCATGGAAAACACGAGCTTAAGGAGGCAGAATTTTATTGCGCACCTGGGATTTTGTCCCTTAGAATCGCTGGGGACATTAGGGTTTGTCCTTTTTGTTTCACCTCTTCCTCCATCCCTCCCTCCTCTTCTTCTCTTGCTTCTTTTGTCCTTTCTCCTGTTCCCTTCCCAACAACAGGACGGAGGTGTGTGTGTGTGTGTTGCAGGGAAGTCCTCTGCAGCTCCCACTATGGAAGGTCCACCCAAAAATGTGGGACTGAAATAGTGCTCGGGCAGTGATCCCCACCGGTGACCTGGGCCATCCTTTGGGCTCTCTGGTGAGAACCCTCAGCCTCCCGTCCTCCGTCTCTACCCTGATTGGTTGAGCAGGGGGATATTGACAGGGAGGAGACTCAGGTCCTTGTTGTTCTCTTTTAAGATCAAGTAAATAAGTCAGAACCAGTTCTATCTTTGATTAATTTTGCTGCTTCTCTGCATTAATTGTCTCTGAGCAGTTGATGATTCCCTCTAACATTGCAGTTCTCCTCAAATACTTGCTGAATAATTACTGTCACTGTTGTTGGTCTGGAGCTCATCTGAGAGCACAGTATTCAGGTCATTCAATGTCTGAAATTCAAGATCCGAGGTTTGTTTGAAAATCAGGGCTCTTCGGTCCTATTCCCAACACTGCCTCTGACGGGCTGTGTGACCTAAGACAAGTCAATTCTCCTTTCTCAGCCTGAGCTTCTCCCTCTTTCAAGTAGGGATAATAATGATCCGCTCTTACCTACCTCATGGTGGGTGAAGGATGCGGATCCATTTGGGAGTGTCACTAGAAGTAGTGCATAATATGAAGTTTCCCAGATTATGACATAATAGATTAGCTGAAATAGTCTATTTTATTTGTATTTTTTTATTTTGAAATTGTTAATAGTAGCAACGACTTAGCTCAGATTGAAGCATCTTATCTAATGGTTGAGATGTAAGTGTCTCCTCTTTGTGTGCGAGGAGACAATTTAACACACTCTGACAAAGAGGAGATGCTTTTGTTTTGCAACAAAATATTTTTGCAAAGATCTTTCATCCCACTTGTTATGATTTTGAGAAACAAACTGGTTTAGTCTAAATGGGATTTTCGGACGGAAACGGTTTGAATGAAATTTTCCCACCATCTCGATTCCTGGGCTCTGGGGTGTTTTCATCTGTTAGAACAGGAGTCAGAACTGGTTGCTTCTCTTTCTGGCTCTGCCATCGCCTTGTTGTGTAGGCCTTGGGTAGGTCACTTCCCTTCTCCCATCTGTCCAATCGGAACAGGAACAGTTCTCGAACTATGGGCAGTTTAGAGCCCAAGTGAGATAAGGGGTATTAAAGCCCTCTGTGAAGGAGAAAGGGGAGTTTCACAGTGTTTAGCACCAAGGAATTCTAAAGTTTGCTAAAATGTCTAGTCTGTGGAAACAAGAAATGGTCGGGGCCAAACTTATTAACCACTGCCTTTTTAAAGCCCATTCAAAGATGTGAGTCCCTATCTTTTAGGTACCTGTGGTTCTTTGCCAGCAGCAGAGAAGAGGTTCCTGCCTCCGTTTTTGTGGCCTTAACAAACCAGGTGTTGTGCCCCAGTTCTCGTCTGAGACCCCTGAAAAAGAACATCTTCCCATCCATGAACAAGACAGGACCTATCTTTCAAAGGGGAACAAAAAGACCTCTGGGACTTACAGACTAGCTAGCCTGACTGCCATAGCTGGAGAGATCCTGCAATACATTCTTAAACACTCAGTTTGTCAGCAGCACCTACAGGATGATTTGGTTCTTATGACTAGTGAGCGTGGAATTGTCAAGAACAAATCATTCCAAACCAATCCTCTTTCCTTCTTTGGCAGGGTTCTGGGCCTGGTAGAGGTGAGTAAACAATAGATGGGATCTAGCTTGGTGTTACTAAGGCTTTCGACACAGTCCCATAGGACATTCTCAGAAGCAAACGAGGGAAATGTAGTCCAGCTGCAATCAGTGTAATGTGGGTGCAGAGCTGGTTGAAAGCCAAGACTCCAGGAGCCCTTCTCCATGTTTAGCTGCCCAACGGGGAGGGTGAACCTAGTGGGTCTGGCAGGGATCAGTCCGGTGTCAGGTACTATTCTATATTTTCATGAATGATTTGGAAAATGGAGTGGAGAGCATGCTCCTAAAGTTTACAACTGACACCAAGCACTTTGGAGCACAGGATTGAAATTCAAAACACCCTTAACAAATTGGAGACTTGGTCTTCTTGAGCCAAACTCCATGGTTAGGGCTCTCTCTCTACACTGGGCTGAAGTGAAACCCCAGAGCCAAGCACTCCTCCTGGGCAGTGAGCTCCGACCTTGAATGGTCAGATGCTGCTTAGCACTGTCAGAGCAGCTTTTGCTGGGGGATTCTCCCAGCACTTTCCAATAGCGGGAAGGTATGAAATCCCCATTTGACTGCTGGGGACAGAGCCCGAGAGTGGGGAGCAACTTGCCCAAAGTCCCCAGAAAAAGGAAAACAACCAGCAGAGGAACCAATAGGAAACCCAGCAATGGAACTCAGGAGTCCTGGGGGTGTGCTGTGGTGACCAGATGTCCCAATTTTATAGGGACAGTCCGAATTTTGGGGTCTTATCTAGGATCCTATTACCCCCCACGCCGTCCCGATTTTTCACACTTGCTGTCTGGTCACCCTAGGGTGTGCACATGTGTGGGTCCCAGCTGCTCCCTGCCCCCCTCATTGAAGCAGATGTGCAGGGTTACTGCCCTGGGAAGTGCAGGGCACCAGTGGATGTGGGGTTGGCTGGAGGTAGGGTCTGGCTTCAGGCAGGGCAAGGGCTGCGTGGCTGGCTGGCTTCAGGCAGGGGGGTGCATCAGGGGTTGGCTGGAGACAGGGCAGGGAGGATGCGGCTGGTGCAGGCAAAGCAGAAGGTGCAGGGCTGGCTGGAGACAGAGGCTGACTGCCGGCAGGGCAGGGCAGGGGGTGCAGGGCTGGCTGCAGGCAGGGCGTGGGGCAGGGCCGGTGCAAGGAAGTTTCATGCCCTAGGCGAAACTTCCACCTTGCACCCTCCCCCCCCCCGCACCCCTGCCCTGAGGCGCCCCACCCGTGGCAGCTCCCCCCTCCACCCTGAGGCTCCCCTCTTGTGGCAACTCTCCTGCTCTGCCCTGCGGCACCCCCCTCGCCCGAGCTCACCCCTGCTCCGAGCACGAGCACCCCGAGCACGCCGTGGCCGCTTCACTTCTCCCACCTCCAAGGCTTGCGGCGCCTAAGCCTGCCAGGCAGTCAAGCACCCTCCTCTGAGCCACAGCAGCCCTGACAGTTGACAATAGAGGCACCTTAACCCCTGAGTTCCTTCAATGTGTCCCCCTCGGGGGTCCAGCTCCGATCACCAGATACTCGGGGTATGTCTATACCACCTGCCGAATCGGTGGGCAGCGATCGATCCAGCGGGGGTTGATATATCGCGTCTAGTGTAGATGCAATACATTGAGTGCTCTCCCCTCGCCTGCTGTACTCCAGCTCGGTGAGAGGCGCAGGCAGAGTCTACGGGGAGCTGCAGCAGTCAACTCACCGAGACTGTGACATTATAATTGTTAGGCCTGAATAAAGATATAGCAGACAAAACCAGGTATGCCAACCTGACCAAAGTCAGGCTAACAGAGGTTTGTGGGTAATCCCTGAGTGGAAAACACTGAGAAGCAGCAGCATGTCTCACAAGCGCTGGGAAAAAGTGAGATAAGAGAGAAGCTGCATTCCTGGCATAGTACCAGATGTGCTGTGTTCGGGCAGCTCCTTCGAAGAACTGATAAGAGTCCTAGTTTCCCAGCCTCCTTGTTTTCGCTCCCTGGTTTTGTTCTTTGTTTGTTTTTAACTCCCCTACATTTCTAACTTTAGGCATGCATGTATACTAAAGGTGTCTAGTTTCTAGTTGTTAGAAGAAGGGGGTGGGTTGCTCCAGTGAATAATTTATGACGCGACGGAACTGTCTATATAGGCTTATACTAAGATGTAAAGAGCAGGCTGGTTCTCTCTGGAGACGAGCTGCTCTCTATTGATGCGTGCACTTGTCAATAAAGAGCTTTTGATCGGACCTTGCTGGTGTTGCCTGTCTCTCTCGCGGTCAGACAACGAACTTTGCCGTCTGGGTTAGAGTCCCTGACATCTTTGGCGACTCCGCCGGGACCCGTCTGACTCTCCGGCGGGGGATCGGACCCTGAGGCAACGCAGCGCGCATCCTCCAGTTTAGAGGAGCCTTGCCTGGTGATCTGATCTCTGCGTTGGCGATAAGGCGTGTTTCTGTGAACCAGCTGAAACTCGTAGAAATCCAGCAACGTCCACCTACCCATTGAGTAGGGTCCAGGTTGTCGGGGTTAGAGTCCCTGACTACTTAGGTCTGGGTTAGAGTCCCAGTCCAGGTCTGGGTTAGAGTCCCAGTCCAGGTTTGCACAGGATCCAAGTTGTCTGGGTTAGAGTCCCAGCCTGGGTTTGAGTCTCAGTCCAGGTGTTCAAGTCCCTGGAGAGGTAAGCGAGCGCTCGACGCGGGGAGGTGGGGGTTAGAGTCCCTTTACCTCGACCCGGGGAGGAGGGGTTAGAGTCCCTTCATGAAGAGGGGTTAGAGTCCCTTCATTAAAATGAGACAAGTTGGCAGTAAGTGCCCGGGGGATGCCCCGTTGTCTCTGATACTTAGAGATTGGAAAGAGATTTCTGAGACAGCTGATCTAGTTAAATTTAAGATGAGAAATCTGTGTTGGATCCAATGGCCATCATTTACCTTTCATTTGTCCCCAACTAGAGACTGGCCGGTGGGTGAAACCTTTCCACAGATAGGAGGAACTCCTTAAGGGATATTTTGGTTGATCTTAGGCCGAGACAAATGGATTACTTGTTTGTATGGTATAATTATAAACCCATGGAGGGATGGGTAGCTTTTGAAGCTGTTTGTATGGAGAGCTCTTGTAAAAAAATCACCCACCATATGCACCAGAGCCGCACCGGGAGGAGGACAATTTTGTTCCTGTTCTTCCCCGTCTGATGGAGTGCAAGGATTCAAAAGCAGGTTAGGGACAGTTCAGGGACAGAGGAGAATCAAGGGGGAGCTCAGAGTGATGTTCCCTCATCTTCAGAGGAATCAGGCAGCCTCACCCCCTCTGTGCAGCCTCCAGCCAGCCTTTTGCAAACTTGGTCAGGGACTGCTTTTCAAACACCCCCAATATTACAGCAGCCCTTGTCCTTGCCCTTGTGGACCCCCACTAGGTTACTTAACTCCATGAGAGAGAATGTTTCTGAGACACCTCTGATATTACAAGCCTCATTGAGAACTTATCTGGTTCTACTGGTTGCTGGGGAACATGAGATGGTTTTACCCATACCCTGTTTGCAACTTTCAAATTTGTTTAACTGCAGTGCACTATGCCTCACTTATGAGACAATCCTGAGGCAGTGGAAAGAATGTTCTGCACAATCTTTTTCACTCATGTGCCCACTTGGGCAAATGTAAATCAGTTATTAGATACTCTCATGACAGAAGATGAAAGACAAAAAGTAAAAGAAAAATCTGCAGCTCATTTGAATGCACCTTGGCTAATTACTGACCCTAACTGGAATCCCAATAATCCAGCTCAAAAGACAAAGTTGGATGGATTTTTAAAAGCTGTTTTGAATGGTATTAGAGATGCAGGGGAGGCTACTCCAAATTGGAGCAAGGTGACTGCTTGTGTTCAGCATCCAGATAAGCACCTCTCTGACTTTTGTGCTCGACTGATTTGTGAAGTTAAAAAGCATGGGAATTTAAATCCTGAAACTGATCATGGAAAGGAGATGGTTAAAATGGTTTTCATGTCACAATGTGCAAAGGATATTGCAAAAAGATTTAGAAAGCATCCAGATGGTACGCAAGGGAAAAGTTTGTCTGAAGTAGTTAGCATTGCTACTAGAATGTTTAATGGGAAAGAGAAAAAGAAAGAAAAAGACATAAGGAACGGGTTAATTTAAAAATCATCTTGGCCCCGGGATGGAAGGAGGGGGGTGCTCTGCGTTCAGGGTCAGGAATCGGCGCGGACTGTGCTTGGTGCAGGGAGGGGCTGCTTTCGGCCCCAGCTGGCTGTGAAGGAAAAAATATAGACAGAGGCGAAGCAAAGGAAATACAAGTTACAGAACTGAAATTACATTTGCAAAGCTTAACTGTCCAGTAAGATCCAACAGTGTGCCTTTGTGACCCTGGAGTCGGTGTGGCTTGGTGACACCAAAGAAGCCACAGGCAGCCGACCTGGACTGGAATCTCTGAAAGAGACGCCGCAGGAGATTCCAGGGTGTAAAAGAACAGCCCTCCCAAGAGCAGAAGCATGTTGGAAATTCTGGACAAGCTGTATACAGGATAATCTCCCTTCCACCTCTCCCCCTCCTCTGAACATTATACACAGAAGTGGCCAGTCTGGACGTACGTGTGTAAGTATGAAAGGAGCTTCGGGCTTGGGGCATTAATATTTTCCTGAGTGATGTGAGAGCGTTCCCAACACTCTCCGTTGTTGTTTTATTATTTTATTAATGAAGCTTTAAAATTCAGTTATATGGTGTGTTTTCTTTATCTTCCCCCAACGATCCTGTAGTGTCAGCCTGATCATCTGACATGAGGGATAGATTGGTAACAGAAATTTGTCACAGTTTGGTGAGCAATTAAGAAGGGGGGAGCCCTGCAGAATTTACACCATCTATTTGTTTTACCCTTGTTATTTTGTGTTTGCTTTGCTTGGTACTGTTGGTGTTATATGCTGAGAACTGCATGAGTAAAAGTGAGTCCTAATAGGATAAGGAAACACTATTTGGTTCTGGTTCTGTTCTATTTAACCAGTTACTGTTGTTGTTTTTTTTCTCTGTTCATTTGGGTGTTAGGAGTGTGGGTGGAACTGAACCTCTTGTTCGTAATTCCTCGGAGTGGAAGCCATGTGTGCGAGACAGCTCTGAGGTTAAATTGAGATCCTTCTGTCCTGTCCCCTGTAGCGGTCAGTGTATAGAAGTGGGAAAGTCTGGCTTAGACTGTAATTCCCTCTGCTCTCTGTGTAATTCTCTTTTCTGTTTAAGTGTCAAACAGATGAATGAGTCTCTGGGTAAACCCTCTAAGAGTAGTCCTTCAAATTATATGTTAAGTAAATGGCCTTTGCCCAATGGGCCATGTGTCTTCGTCTAGGTGGCAAGCCTCATGAAGGAGGACTCGGGTAGTCTTGTGAGTAAGAATGTTTAAGGGAAGAGACCAGGAGGGGTGGGGGGCTAGTTGAGAAGCCCACCCTCCTAGCTAAACTGGTAGTGGAAGAAGTTGGTGCCTATGGAAGGGACGGTTCAGTGAGAAAAGCAGGATCGGGCCCAGGCGGGCAGGCAACAGACAGAGAGATTGGAAAACAGGTTGGAAAACTTTAAGGGTGTAGTGGAAGGAAGGAGTAAGTAAGTGTAAGCATGGGGATTTCAAATACCCAGAACTTACTTGGAATGGTGATTTGAGTTGATAAAAGTGGCTGTTGGGAGACAAGCAAGTGATTTAAGGGAGAGTGAGAAGTTAACTCTGTAGTTGCTGGAGGAAACAGCAGTTGAACTTTGTAAAAATGCTAAAGAGGAAAGTTCTTGGTGTCTTTGAAATGTTTGTAAATAAATTGAGGCAAAGAAATTGTTAATTGCAATCATTTAGAATTTAGTTAAATTAGCTGAAGAATGTATATAGTGCTATGTAATTGAAATTTTATTAGGCTGTAAGGGCACTATAAGTAGTGATGTTTTCTTTCAGTGTTTGAAAGCAAGAGTTAAAAGTAAAAAGCAAGCCAGAAAGCATCTGTATTCATGCAAATTATCTAACTGATAAGGTAGGAGCCACTGAAACCTGGGCTGCCTATGAAACACATAAAATATGGGATAATTCCTCTGTTTTTCCTGAAATCAACAAGGGTATTTGTCTATTTTAAGCAATGATTGTCTGCCCAGAAGGGGTAGACCTCTGTTTTTTTGTCTTTCAGATAATCAGAGAAAACTGATGCCAGCTAAACAGCATTCAACGTACCATGCATTTACTGGCACAATAGAAATTATGTTTTGTGTTCTATGTTCTGTCTTGTGGTGTTTGTCTTGTGGCCGGAATTTTTGTGTTTAATATTTTTATAAAATAATCTAGTTTAAAATCAAACAAAAAGGTTAAATTAAAATGCAGATACTTGTTTTGTTCAACTTGGAATACAAAGTGTTTTAGATAAATCAGGAGAATGTGATATACTAAAGTCTAATGCATTTCCTTAAGTAAGGAAAAGAAACTTTATTGGTCAAATTGTTAATTGCAAAAATTGTTGTTAAAATTTGCGTACCAACAGTCTTTGAAAGCAAGGACATGAAAAGTTAACCCACTCCCCATATTGTACATGGGATCTTTCTGGCTACCTCAGATTTCTAGCCAGAGGGCTGGGGATGGTGGAAGGCTATTGGACTAGAGGTTGTATTGAGTGAACTCCTCAAAGTGGGTGTGCTTGTCCTGGCTTGTTGCTCGAAAGCTCTGTAATAAGGTTATTTTAGTAAAGGGTGTGTGTGGCATATATTAAATAATAAGACTAATGTACTGTATAATGACAATGTGTAGGTGTTCATTGTTGGGAAAAAGGTGTATAAGTAAAAAGTGAAAGTTTCCTTTGCAGGTTAAAAGAAGCCAAGAAGGGAAGAAGCACAAAGAACAGAATGAATTAACTGAAAAAATAAAATAAAATAAAATAGCAAGCTCAGGACTATAGATAAGACACTGACTCCATTCAAGGACACTGCTCACAGTTAAGACTTGGTTAACAACCAGGAAAAGGAGGGCTTGAATTGCCCATGCAGCTATGAGATCTGAAAAACACTGCCAGGCACTAATGAAATGTGTTAAGTTTTTTTTCTCACAGGTAAGGAAGCGCTACCCAAAGACCCTAGCAGCCCTGCCACTCCTTGGAACCAGGAGACGGGACTGATGTAAAGGTCCACCAACGAAAGACTGCCTTGGCTCCATGCTGGAAAGGCCCTTAAGTCCTGATGACTACCAACACCGCTGTGAAGTACCAAAGACTGACTGCTTGGACCCAAGATTCTCACTGCAAAAAGACCCCTCCACATTGGGAGAATTCTCCTACTGATGATTAGCCTATTTCACCTTCTAGCTCCACTGTGCCTTCTGGACAGTAGGGAAAAAGTACAAGGTGAAGTGCTAGTAGCCTCTCCCTTATCCACTGACAGATCTACTGTGCCTTTGAATTTTTCTAGAAAAAGCAAAACCATTACAGGGTGATGTGCTAGTAACCTCTCCCCTATATGATGCTGCACCAAGACTGTTTTGGGAAAGAAGAAGGAACACTCACTCCACTGAAATTGCTAAAGTCCAGGAATTCCTGACTAGAAAGGACATTAAGAACTGACCCCGGTGAAGAAACAAAGAATTGTACACTGGCAGAAAAAATTTGTGGGACCCATGCTTGGGAATGTGGTATTGATTGGATTTTGGGGTTTATTCTACAGGCTGTGCCCTGTGTTGTGGATAAATTCTTCAGCATGTATTGCTCTCTCTAATTGGATTTTAAATAACAAGTACCCGAAGAGTTTGTTCTGCCACTGGAAATTTTACCTGTATTGAAACCATTCCAGTGACTAATAATGTAACCCCCTCCTATGCTATTAATGTCAATGCCTTTAAAAGTACCTGAAAATAGTTAAATAACAAATGTAATATAGTACTACACCAAGGAAAGATGGTATTAAATATCACTGAGGCTGGGAAGGCATTGCAGTGGGATCTAGTATGTTTGGAGATTCAGAATTTCCTGAATGACCAGCTGATGGCCATTTGAGTGATCTTGAGTACCAGACTTGGCCCACTGCCCTTACAGACACATCAGGAGTACCATCTGATCTGTGGTCATGGAGATATACTAAAGACTTTCTGGGTGGAAGTGTAAACATTTACAGTGCTCCTTCCAAGCATTTGGACTGGGGGTGTGGGCTTCCACATACCGAATCCTGACGGGTCCATGGGGAGGATGCACATGGGACTGGATTATTCACCGAAACATCTGGGAAATTAGACCACTTGGTATACCTAACTGATTTATAGTCAGTGCCCCAATCCCTTAGTTGTCAGACAAACAGGATTCCACTCTTTTGTCCGTGCACTCATTCCTGGATTGTGGGTGCTAAGCTCAAGAGAGCAGTTGTAAATATTTCTGCAGAGCTTGAAAAAAAACAGCTAATGCATTAATAGACGCTTTCCAAAAGTTGCAACGAAAGACTGATGAAGTAGCAGAAGTAACTTTGCAAAATAGACGTGTGCTAAATGCCATGAATGCTGAATTAGAGAGGGCTTGTGCTCGCATTGGGGAAAAATGTTGCTTTGCTGTTAATCACTCTGGCTTAATTGACAAAGATTTACAAGCTATTAAGAATGTTGCTGTTGTTTTCCATGCTATATCTCTTGATCACACTTTTAGTTTTAAGGACCTCCACTCAGACCTTGGTCATGGTTTACTAGCCTCCCCCGTACAATTGTTAAATGGATATGTGTCCCAAGAGTCCCATTATGGTCCTCTAGGGACAAAGGGGGGATTGTTAGGCCCTGAATAAAGATATAGCAGACAAAACCAGGTATGCCAACCTGACCAAAGTCAGGCTAACAGAGGTTTGTGGGTAATCCCTGAGTGGAAAACACTGAGAAGCAGCAGCATGTCTCACAAGCGCTGGGAAAAAGTGAGATAAGAGAGAAGCTGCATTCCTGGCATAGTACCAGATGTGCTGTGTTCGGGCAGCTCCTTCGAAGAACTGATAAGAGTCCTAGTTTCCCAGCCTCCTTGTTTTCGCTCCCTGGTTTTGTTCTTTGTTTGTTTTAACTCCCCTACATTTCTAACTTTAGGCATGCATGTATACTAAAGGTGTCTAGTTTCTAGTTGTTAGAAGAAGGGGGTGGGTTGCTCCAGTGAATAATTTATGACGCGACGGAACTGTCTACATAGGCTTATACTAAGATGTAAAGAGCAGGCTGGTTCTCTCTGGAGGACGAGCTGCTCTCTATTGATGCGTGCACTTGTCAATAAAGAGCTTTTGATCGGACCTTGCTGGTGTTGCCTGTCTCTCTCGCGGTTAGACAACGAACTTTGCCGTCTGGGTTAGAGTCCCTGACATAAGTATAATCTAATATCTCATTGAAAGGTGACAGGGCCAGAAAGAGTTAATTAACTCACCTCACCGACTGACCTGACCCGTGGGTGAACCTTAAAAACTGGTTAACAAGATATGTAAATGAACAGAGCTTTGAAATGCAAGTCTGCAGTGTTAGAGGTAGAAGGGGAGGTGTTTGCTCAGGTCTTGTGATGTCAGCAAACAAGTCTTGTCTATTGCTATAGTTTTAATTCAAAGAGCAAAAAAAGAATATTAACATTTATGATGATACTTGAGTGAAATAGTATTATTGTCTGTGTCTCTTTGAAGGTTGTGGTAATCTGTATCTGAACTGTTTGATGGATGTACTAATTGCCAGGATGTTTGGAAGAAGAGTTAAGCCTATTGTTTTCTCAGGCTGAAAGGCTGCTGGAAATGTTTAAGAACCTGGGACACGATCCTTCTTCATCTCAGATCTGCTTTGGGTTTCAAGAGGGGGAAACCTTAAGCCACAAGGATTGAGATCCCCAGTCATTGACTGGAGCCACCCTGAATATGGACATTGGATTATAACCTATGGACTATTTCTAAAAGGACTTTTGGCAACTACAAGCTCATCTCTACTTTGTATCTGAACCTCAAAAATTGAATTCAAGTCTATATGTCTATTAATCTTTTAACCAACACTCACTCTCTCTCTTTTCTTTTCTAATAAATTTTAGCTTAGTTAATAAGAATTGGCTATAGCATGTATTTTAGGTAAAATCTAAGTTATAATTGAACCTGGTTATGTGGCTGATCCTTTGGGATCGGAAGAATCTTTTCTTTTATATGATGAAGTAAGATTTTCAGGAATCATCATCATATCTAACAGGTGTGTGTCTGGACGGAGGCCTGAGGCTGGGTACTTTAAGGAACTGCGTGGTTTATAACTTTCTAAGTAACCAGTGAGGTACTACAGAAGCTGTTTTGTGCTGGCTTGTAAATCTAAGTATTGAAATAACCAGCAGCGTTTGGGATTTGTCTGCCCTGTTTTGTTTGCAATTCACTCTGATTGAGTGAGCTGAGCTGGCTCCCACGGGCAGCACCGTCACACCTACAGCCAGGCTGCAGAGGTCCGGGGGATCTTAGGGGCCTTGGGGTGCACAGATACCTATGTCCAGGCCATAGCGGTCCCTGGGGGGCTTAGAGAGTTTGGGGGGGACACAGATACCAAGGTCCATGCTCTAGGGTCCCATGGGGGCTTAGAGGGTTCGTGGGGGGCACATATTCCTACATCCAGGCTGTAGGGTTACCAGGGGGGCTTAGGGGGTTAGTGGGGGGCAAAGATACCTACGTCCAGGCTGGAGGCATCCTGGGAGTCTTAGGGGATTTGTGGGGGCCAAAGACACCTATGATGTCCAGGCTGTAGGGGTACCAGTGGGTTTTAGGGGTTCGAGTGGGCACAGATACGTATGTCCAGGCTGTATCGTTCCCAGGGGGGGTTAGAGGTTTCGTGAGGGGCACAGATATCTACGTCCAGATTGTAGATGTCCCGGGAGGGGGGGGTTAGGGGGGTTGTGGGAGTGCAAATACCTATGTCCAGGCTGTAGGGGTTCCTGGGGGCTTAGAGGGTTTCTGAGGGGCACATATACCTACGTGCACACTGGAGTGTCGCAAGGGGCTTATGGAGTCTATATGGGGTACAGATACCAATGTTCTGGCTGTATAGGTCCCTCGGGGGCTTAGGGGGTTTGTGGGGGGCACAGATACCTAAGTTCAGGCTGGAGGGATCTCTGAGTGTCTTAGGTGTTTGGTGGGAGGCACAGATACCTACGTCCAGGCTGCAGGGGTCTCGGAGGGGCTTAGGGTCTGTCACGGAGTGTGGGGGAGTCCGGTCCTGCACCCCTCTTCCTGGGACTCACAGTGACTCTCAGCCAGCCAGTAAAACAGAAGGTTTATTGGACAACAGGAGCGAAGGATACAGCAGAGCTTGGAGGCACAAGCAGGACCCCACAATCAAGTCCTTCTAGGGGTTCAGGAAACTTAGTTCCCAGTTTGGGAATCCCTGAATTCCAACCACCCAGACCAAAACCGAAACTGAACTAACCCAACTCCCTCCAGCTGGCCATTTGCTGTGTCCAGCTTCCCGGGCAAAGGTGCTGACCCCTCCCCGCGCCTAGCTCAGGTTACAGGCTGAGCACGTGTCCGGTCCTAAAGTCACCCCCTGCTCTCCCATCCCCCACACAGACAGTCCCTACTCCATCACAGTAATGCACAGAGCATTTCCCGCATGGAGCCACAGTGACACCGTGTGGCCACACTGGGTAATGCACAGAGCATTTCCCATATGGAGCAACTGTGACACCGTGTGGCCAGGCAGGGTAATGCACAGAGCATTTCCTGCATGGAGCAACAGTGACACCATGTGGCCATGCAGGGAAATGCACAGAGCATTTCCTGGATGGAGCAACAGTGATTCCATGTGGCCATGCAGGGTAATGCACAGAGCATCACGCCTATGTAGAGGCTGTAGAGATCCCTGGGGGGCTTAGGGGTCGTGGGGGGCACAGATAGCTACGTCCAGGCTGGAGACATTCTGGTGGGCATTAGGGGCTTCATGAGGGGCACAAATATCTACGTCAGGGCTGGAGAGGTCCCTGGATGGCTTAGGGGTTGTGGTGAGCATAGATACATACGTCCAGGCTGCAGGGGTCCCAGAGGGACTTAGGGGGTGTCACGTAGTGTGGTGGAATCTGGCCCTGCACCCCTCTTCCTGGGACACACAGTGACTCAGCCAGCCAGTAAAACAGAAGGTTTTTTTGGCCAACAGGAACGAAGGATACAGCAGGGCTTTTGGGCACAACCAGGACCCCTCAATCGAGTCCTTCTGGGGGTTCAGGAAGCTTAGTTCCCAGTTTGGGATTCCCTGAATTCCAACAACCCAGCTCCAAACCAAAACTGAACTAACTCCCTCCAGCCAGCCCCTTCCTTTATTCAGCTTCCTGGGCAAAGGTGCTGACCCCCTCCCCGCTGCCTAGCTTAAGTTACAGGCTTAGGTCCTGTCCCTCACCTATCT